>NW_027469963.1:0-50695 GCF_051020765.1 Lasioglossum baleicum | reverse complement strand
AGTTTCTGTGCCAATTTCGCATATTTGCATGCAAATGCACTGATCTAGCACGCGAAACAGCGATTCCGCACAGAAATACACTTCTGAAACGAAGAATCGTCGAATCTGACATAAGCTCGAATAAATCGTGATCGTGCTTGCCGCGCCGGAGTTTCTGTGCCAATTTCGCTTCGTTGCATGCAAATGCACTGATCTAGCACGCGAAACAGCGATTCCGCACAGAAATACACTTCTGAAACGAAGAATCGTCGAATCTGACATAAGGTCGAATAAATGGTGATCGTGCTTGCCGAATCGGAGTTTCTGTGCCAATTTCGCATATGTGCATGCAAACCCACTGATCTAGCACGCAAAACAGCGATACCGTACAGAAATACACTTCTGAAACGAAGAATCGTCGAGTCTGACATAAGCTCGAATAAATCGTGATCGTGCTAGCAGAATCGGAGTTTCTGTGCCAATTTCGCATATTTGCATGCAAATGCACTGATCTAGCACGCGAAACAGCGATTCCGCACAGAAACACACTTCTGAAACGAAGAATCGTCGAATCTGACATAAGCTCGAATAAATCGTGATCGTGCTTGCCGCGCCGGAGTTTCTGTGCCAATTTCGCTTCGTTGCATGCAAATGCACTGATCTAGCACGCGAAACAGCGATTCCGCACAGAAATACACTTCTGAAACGAAGAATCGTCGAATCTGACATAAGGTCGAATAAATGGTGATCGTGCTTGCCGAATCGGAGTTTCTGTGCCAATTTCGCATATGTGCATGCAAACCCACTGATCTAGCACGCAAAACAGCGATACCGTACAGAAATACACTTCTGAAACGAAGAATCGTCGAGTCTGACATAAGCTCGAATAAATCGTGATCGTGCTAGCAGAATCGGAGTTTCTGTGCCAATTTCGCATATTTGCATGCAAATGCACTGTTCTAGCACGCGAAACAACGATTCCGCACAGAAATACACTTCTGAAACGAAGAATCGTCGAGTCTGACATAAGCTCGAATAAATCGTGATCGTGCTAGCAGAATCGGAGTTTCTGTGCCAATTTCGCATATTTGCATGCAAACCCACTGATCTAGCACGCGAAACAGCGATTCCGCACAGAAATACACTTCTGAAACGAAGAATCGTCGAATCTGACATAAGCTCGAATAAATCGTGATCGTGCTTGCCGAATCGGAGTTTCTGTGCCAATTTCGCATATTTGCATGCAAACTCACTGATCTACCACGCGAAACAGCGATACCGTACATAAATACACTTCTGAAACGAAGAATAGTCGAGTCTGACATAAGTTCGAATAAATCGTGATCGTGCTAGCAGAATCGGAGTTTCTGTGCCAATTTCGCATATTTGCATGCAAATGCACTGATCTAGCACGCGAAACAGCGATTCCGCACAGAAATACACATCTGAAACGAAGAATCGTCGAATCTGACATAAGCTCGAATAAATCGTGATCGTGCTTGCCGCACCAGAGTTTCTGTGCCAATTTCGCGTCGTTGCATGCAAATGCACTGATCTAGCACGCGAAAGAACGATTCCGCACAGAAATACACATCTGAAACGAAGAATCGTCGAATTTGACATAACCTCGAATAAATCGTGATCGTGCTTGCCGAATCGGACTTTCTGTGCCAATTTCGCATATTTGCATGCAAACTCACTGATCTACCACGCGAAACAGCGATACCGTACAGAAATACACTTCTGAAACGAAGAATCGTCGAGTCTGACATAAGCTGGAATAAATCGTGATCGTGCTAGCAGAATCGGAGTTTCTGTGCCAATTTCGCATATTTGCATGCAAATGCACTGATCTAGCACGCGAAACAGCGATTCCGCACAGAAATACACTTCTGAAACGAAGAATCGTCGAATCTGACATAAGCTCGAATAAATCGTGATCGTGCTTGCCGAATCGGACTTTCTGTGCCAATTTCGCATATTTGCATGCAAACTCACTGATCTACCACGCGAAACAGCGATACCGTACAGAAATACACTTCTGAAACGAAGAATCGTCGAGTCTGACATAAGCTTTGATAAATCGTGATCGTGCTAGCAGAATCGGAGTTTCTGTGCCAATTTCGCATATTTGCATGCAAATGCACTGATCTAGCACGCGAAACAGCGATTCCGCACAGAAATACACTTCTGAAACGAAGAATCGTCGAATCTGACATAAGCTCGAATAAATCGTGATCGTGCATGCCGAATCGGACTTTCTGTGCCAATTTCGCATATTTGCATGCAAACTCACTGATCTACCACGCGAAACAGCGATACCGTACAGAAATACACTTCTGAAACGAAGAATCGTCGAGTCTGACATAAGCTCGAATAAATCGTGATCGTGCTAGCAGAATCGGAGTTTCTGTGCCAATTTCGCATATTTGCATGCAAATGCACTGATCTAGCACGCGAAACAGCGATTCCGCACAGAAATACACTTCTGAAACGAAGAATCGTCGAATCTGACATAAGCTCGAATAAATCGTGATCGTGCTTGCCGCGCCGGAGTTTCTGTGCCAATTTCGCTTCGTTGCATGCAAATGCACTGATCTAGCACGCGAAACAGCGATTCCGCACAGAAATACACTTCTGAAACGAAGAATCGTCGAATCTGACATAAGGTCGAATAAATGGTGATCGTGCTTGCCGAATCGGAGTTTCTGTGCCAATTTCGCATATTTGCATGCAAACCCACTGATCTAGCACGCAAAACAGCGATTCCGCACAGAAATACTCTTCTGATATGAAGAATCGTCGAATCCAACATAAGATCGAATAAATCGTGATCGTGCTTGCCGCATCGGAGTTTCTGTGCCAATTTCGCTTCGTTGCATGTAAATGCACTGATCTAGCACGCGAAACAACGATTCCGTACAGAAATACACTTCTGAAACGAAGAATCGTCGAGTCTGACATAAGCTCGAATAAATCGTGATCGTGCTAGCAGAATCGGAGTTTCTGTGCCAATTTCGCATATTTGCATGCAAATGCACTGATTTAGCACGCGAAACAGCGATTCCGCACAGAAATACACTTCTGAAACGAAGAATCGTCGAATCTGACATAAGCTCGAATAAATCGTGATCGTGCTTGCCGCACCGGAGTTTCTGTGCCAATTTCGCTTCGTTGCATGCAAATGCACTGATCTAGCACGCGAAACAGCGATTCCGCACAGAAATACACTTCTGAAACGAAGAATCGTCGAATCTGACATAAGGTCGAATAAATGGTGATCGTGCTTGCCGAATCGGAGTTTCTGTGCCAATTTCGCATATTTGCATGCAAACCCACTGATCTAGCACGCAAAACAGCGATTCCGCACAGAAATACTCTTCTGATATGAAGAATCGTCGAATCCAACATAAGATCGAATAAATCGTGATCGTGCTTGCCGCATTGGAGTTTCTGTGCCAATTTCGCTTCGTTGCATGTAAATGCACTGATCTAGCACGCGAAACAACGATTCCGTACAGAAATACACTTCTGAAACGAAGAATCGTCGAGTCTGACATAAGCTCGAATAAATCGTGATCGTGCTAGCAGAATCGGAGTTTCTGTGCCAATTTCGCATATTTGCATGCAAATGCACTGATTTAGCACGCGAAACAGCGATTCCGCACAGAAATACACTTCTGAAACGAAGAATCGTCGAATCTGACATAAGCTCGAATAAATCGTGATCGTGCTTGCCGCACCGGAGTTTCTGTGCCAATTTCGCTTCGTTGCATGCAAATGCACTGATCTAGCACGCGAAACAGCGATTCCGCACAGAAATACACTTCTGAAACGAAGAATCGTCGAATCTGACATAAGGTCGAATAAATGGTGATCGTGCTTGCCGAATCGGAGTTTCTGTGCCAATTTCGCATATTTGCATGCAAACCCACTGATCTAGCACGCAAAACAGCGATTCCGCACAGAAATACTCTTCTGATATGAAGAATCGTCGAATCCAACATAAGATCGAATAAATCGTGATCGTGCTTGCCGCATCTGAGTTTCTGTGCCAATTTCGCTTCGTTGCATGTAAATGCACTGATCTAGCACGCGAAACAACGATTCCGTACAGAAATACACTTCTGAAACGAAGAATCGTCGAGTCTGACATAAGCTCGAATAAATCGTGATCGTGCTAGCAGAATCGGAGTTTCTGTGCCAATTTCGCATATTTGCATGCAAATGCACTGATCTAGCACGCGAAACAGCGATTCCGCACAGAAATACTCTTATGATATGAAGAATCGTCGAATCCAACATAAGATCGAATAAATCGTGATCGTGCTTGCCGCATCGGAGTTTCTGTGCCAATTTCGCTTCGTTGCATGTAAATGCTCTGATCTAGCACGCGAAACAATGATTCCGCACAGAAATACACTTCTGAAACGAAGAATCGTCGTATCTGACATAAGCTCGAATAAATCGTGATCGTGCTTGCCGAATCGGAGTTTCTGTGCCAATTTCGCATATTTGCATGCAAACTCACTGATCTACCACGCGAAACAGCGATACCGTACATAAATACACTTCTGAAACGAAGAATCGTCGAGTCTGACATAAGTTCGAATAAATCGTGATCGTGCTAGCAGAATCGGAGTTTCTGTGCCAATTTCGCTTCGTTGCATGTAAATGCACTGATCTAGCACGCGAAACAGCGATCCCGCACAGAAATACACTTCTGAAACGAAGAATCGTCGAATCTGACATAAGCTCGAATAAATCGTGATCGTGCTTGCCGCACCGGAGTTTCTGTGCCAATTTCGCTTCGTTGCATGCAAATGCACTGATCTAGCACGCGAAACAGCGATTCCGCACAGAAATACACTTCTGAAACGAAGAATCGTCGAATCTGACATAAGGTCGAATAAATGGTGATCGTGCTTGCCGAATCGGAGTTTCTGTGCCAATTTCGCATATTTGCATGCAAATGCATTGTTCTAGCACGCGAAACAACGATTCCGCACAGAAATACACATCTGAAACGAAGAATCGTCGAATTTGACATAAGCTCGAATAAATCGTGATCGTGCTAGCAGAATCGGAGTTTCTGTGCCAATTTCGCTTCGTTGCATGTAAATGCACTGATCTAGCACGCGAAACAACGATTCCGTACAGAAATACACTTCTGAAACGAAGAATCGTCGAGTCTGACATAAGCTCGAATAAATCGTGATCGTGCTAGCAGAATCGGAGTTTCTGTGCCAATTTCGCATATTTGCATGCAAATGCACTGATCCAGCACTCGAAACAGCGATTCCGCACAGAAATACACTTCTGAAACGAAGAATCGTCGAATCTGACATAAGCTCGAATAAATCGTGATCGTGCTTGCCGCACCGGAGTTTCTGTGCCAATTTCGCTTCGTTGCATGCAAATGCACTGATCTACCACGCGAAACAGCGATTCCGCACAGAAATACACTTCTGAAACGAAGAATCGTCGAATCTGACATAAGGTCGAATAAATGGTGATCGTGCTTGCCGAATCGGAGTTTCTGTGCCAATTTCGCATATTTGCATGCAAACCCACTGATCTAGCACGCAAAACACCGATTCCGCACAGAAATACTCTTCTGATATGAAGAATCGTCGAATCCAACATAAGATCGAATAAATCGTGATCGTGCTTGCCGCATCTGAGTTTCTGTGCCAATTTCGCTTCGTTGCATGTAAATGCACTGATCTAGCACGCGAAACAACGATTCCGTACAGAAATACACTTCTGAAACGAAGAATCGTCGAGTCTGACATAAGCTCGAATAAATCGTGATCGTGCTAGCAGAATCGGAGTTTCTGTGCCAATTTCGCTTCGTTGCATGCAAATGCACTGATCTAGCACGCGAAACAGCGATTCCGCACAGAAATACACTTCTGAAACGAAGAATCGTCGAATCTGACATAAGGTCGAATAAATGGTGATCGTGCTTGCCGAATCGGAGTTTCTGTGCCAATTTTGCATATTTGCATGCAAACCCACTGATCTAGCACGCAAAACAGCGATTCCGCACAGAAATACTCTTCTGATATGAAGAATCGTCGAATCCAACATAAGATCGAATTAATCGTGATCGTGCTTGCCGCATCTGAGTTTCTGTGCCAATTTCGCTTCGTTGCATGTAAATGCACTGATCTAGCACGCGAAACAACGATTCCGTACAGAAATACACTTCTGAAACGAAGAATCGTCGAGTCTGACATAAGCTCGAATAAATCGTGATCGTGCTAGCAGAATCGGAGTTTCTGTGCCAATTTCGCATATTTGCATGCAAATGCACTGATCTAGCACGCGAAACAGCGATTCCGCACAGAAATACTCTTCTGATATGAAGAATCGTCGAATCCAACATAAGATCGAATAAATCGTGATCGTGCTTGCCGCATCGGAGTTTCTGTGCCAATTTCGCTTCGTTGCATGTAAATGCTCTGATCTAGCACGCGAAACAATGATTCCGCACAGAAATACACTTCTGAAACGAAGAATCGTCGTATCTGACATAAGCTCGAATAAATCGTGATCGTGCTTGCCGAATCGGAGTTTCTGTGCCAATTTCGCATATTTGCATGCAAACTCACTGATCTACCACGCGAAACAGCGATACCGTACATAAATACACTTCTGAAACGAAGAATCGTCGAGTCTGACATAAGTTCGAATAAATCGTGATCGTGCTAGCAGAATCGGAGTTTCTGTGCCAATTTCGCTTCGTTGCATGTAAATGCACTGATCTAGCACGCGAAACAGCGATCCCGCACAGAAATACACTTCTGAAACGAAGAATCGTCGAATCTGACATAAGCTCGAATAAATCGTGATCGTGCTTGCCGCACCGGAGTTTCTGTGCCAATTTCGCTTCGTTGCATGCAAATGCACTGATCTAGCACGCGAAACAGCGATTCCGCACAGAAATACACTTCTGAAACGAAGAATCGTCGAATCTGACATAAGGTCGAATAAATGGTGATCGTGCTTGCCGAATCGGAGTTTCTGTGCCAATTTCGCATATTTGCATGCAAATGCACTGTTCTAGCACGCGAAACAACGATTCCGCACAGAAATACACATCTGAAACGAAGAATCGTCGAATTTGACATAAGCTCGAATAAATCGTGATCGTGCTAGCAGAATCGGAGTTTCTGTGCCAATTTCGCTTCGTTGCATGTAAATGCACTGATCTAGCACGCGAAACAACGATTCCGTACAGAAATACACTTCTGAAACGAAGAATCGTCGAGTCTGACATAAGCTCGAATAAATCGTGATCGTGCTAGCAGAATCGGAGTTTCTGTGCCAATTTCGCATATTTGCATGCAAATGCACTGATCCAGCACTCGAAACAGCGATTCCGCACAGAAATACACTTCTGAAACGAAGAATCGTCGAATCTGACATAAGCTCGAATAAATCGTGATCGTGCTTGCCGCACCGGAGTTTCTGTGCCAATTTCGCTTCGTTGCATGCAAATGCACTGATCTACCACGCGAAACAGCGATTCCGCACAGAAATACACTTCTGAAACGAAGAATCGTCGAATCTGACATAAGGTCGAATAAATGGTGATCGTGCTTGCCGAATCGGAGTTACTGTGCCAATTTCGCATATTTGCATGCAAACCCACTGATCTAGCACGCAAAACAGCGATTCCGCACAGAAATACTCTTCTGATATGAAGAATCGTCGAATCCAACATAAGATCGAATAAATCGTGATCGTGCTTGCCGCATCTGAGTTTCTGTGCCAATTTCGCTTCGTTGCATGTAAATGCACTGATCTAGCACGCGAAACAACGATTCCGTACAGAAATACACTTCTGAAACGAAGAATCGTCGAGTCTGACATAAGCTCGAATAAATCGTGATCGTGCTAGCAGAATCGGAGTTTCTGTGCCAATTTCGCATATTTGCATGCAAATGCACTGATCTAGCACGCGAAACAGCGATTCCGCACAGAAATACTCTTCTGATATGAAGAATCGTCGAATCCAACATAAGATCGAATAAATCGTGATCGTGCTTGCCGCATCGGAGTTTCTGTGCCAATTTCGCTTCGTTGCATGTAAATGCTCTGATCTAGCACGCGAAACAATGATTCCGCACAGAAATACACTTCTGAAACGAAGAATCGTCGTATCTGACATAAGCTCGAATAAATCGTGATCGTGCTTGCCGAATCGGAGTTTCTGTGCCAATTTCGCATATTTGCATGCAAACTCACTGATCTACCACGCGAAACAGCGATACCGTACATAAATACACTTCTGAAACGAAGAATCGTCGAGTCTGACATAAGTTCGAATAAATCGTGATCGTGCTAGCAGAATCGGAGTTTCTGTGCCAATTTCGCTTCGTTGCATGTAAATGCACTGATCTAGCACGCGAAACAGCGATTCCGCACAGAAATACACTTCTGAAACGAAGAATCGTCGAATCTGACATAAGCTCGAATAAATCGTGATCGTGCTTGCCGCACCGGAGTTTCTGTGCCAATTTCGCTTCGTTGCATGCAAATGCACTGATCTAGCACGCGAAACAGCGATTCCGCACAGAAATACACTTCTGAAACGAAGAATCGTCGAATCTGACATAAGCTCGAATAAATCGTGATCGTGCTTGCCGCATCGGAGTTTCTGTGCCAATTTCGCTTCGTTTCATGTAAATGCACTGATCTAGCACGCGAAACAACGATTCCGCACAGAAATACACTTCTGAAACGAAGAATCGTCGAATCTGACATAAGCTCGAATAAATCGTGATCGTGCTAGCAGAATCGGAGTTTTTGTGCCAATTTCGCATATTTGCATGCAAATGCACTGTTCTAGCACGCGAAACAACGATTCCGCACAGAAATACACTTCTGAAACGAAGAATCGTCGAGTCTGACATAAGCTCGAATAAATCGTGATCGTGCTAGCAGAATCGGAGTTTCTGTGCCAATTTCGCATATTTGCATGCAAACCCACTGATCTAGCACGCGAAACAGCGATTCCGCACAGAAATACACTTCTGAAACGAAGAATCGTCGAATCTGACATAAGCTCGAATAAATCGTGATCGTGCTTGCCGCATCAGAGTTTCTGTGCCAATTTCGCGTCGTTGCAGGCAAATGCACTGATCTAGCACGCGAAAGAACGATTCCGCACAGAAATACACATCTGAAACGAAGAATCGTCGAATTTGACATAAGCTCGAATAAATCGTGATCGTGCTTGCCGCATCAGAGTTTCTGTGCCAATTTCGTGTCGTTGCATGCAAATGCACTGATCTAGCACGCGAAAGAACGATTCCGCACAGAAATACACATCTGAAACGAAGAATCGTCGAATTTGACATAACCACGAATAAATCGTGATCGTGCTTGCCGCGCCGGAGTTTCTGTGCCAATTTCGCTTTGTTGCATGTAAATGCACTGATCTAGCACGCGAAACAACGATTCCGTACAGAAATACACTTCTGAAACGAAGAATCGTCGAGTCTGACATAAGTTCGAATAAATCGTGATCGTGCTAGCAGAATCGGAGTTTCTGTGCCAATTTCGCATATTTGCATGCAAATGCACTGATCTAGCACGCGAAACAGCGATTCCGCACAGAAATACACTTCTGAAACGAAGAATCGTCGAATCTGACATAAGCTCGAATTAATCGTGATCGTGCTTGCCGCACCGGAGTTTCTGTGCCAATTTCGCTTCGTTGCATGCAAATGCACTGATCTAGCACGCGAAACAGCGATTCCGCACAGAAATACACTTCTGAAACGAAGAATCGTCGAATCTGACATAAGGTCGAATAAATGGTGATCGTGCTTGCCGAATCGGAGTTTCTGTGCCAATTTCGCATATTTGCATGCAAACCCACTGATCTAGCACGCAAAACAGCGATTCCGCACAGAAATACTCTTCTGATATGAAGAATCGTCGAATCCAACATAAGATCGAATAAATCGTGATCGTGCTAGCAGAATCGGAGTTTCTGTGCCAATTTCGCATATTTGCATGCAAATGCACTGATCCAGCACTCGAAACAGCGATTCCGCACAGAAATACACTTCTGAAACGAAGAATCGTCGAATCTGACATAAGCTCGAATAAATCGTGATCGTGCTTGCCGCACCAGAGTTTCTGTGCCAATTTCGCTTCGTTGCATGCAAATGCACTGATCTACCACGCGAAACAGCGATTCCGCACAGAAATACACTTCTGAAACGAAGAATCGTCGAATCTGACATAAGGTCGAATAAATGGTGATCGTGCTAGCAGATTCGGAGTTTCTGTGCCAATTTCGCATATTTGCATGCAAATGCACTGTTCTAGCACGCGAAACAACGATTCCGCACAGAAATACACTTCTGAAATGAAGAATCGTCGAATCTGACATAAGGTCGAATAAATCGTGATCGTGCAAGCAGAATCGGTGTTTCTGTGCCAATTTTGCTTCGTTGCATGTAAATGCACTGATCTAGCACGCGAAACAATGATTCCGCACAGAAATACACTTCTGAAACGAAGAATCGTCGTATCTGACATAAGCTCGAATAAATCGTGATCGTGCTTGCCGCATCGGAGTTTCTGTGCCAATTTCGCTTCGTTGCATGTAAATGCACTGATCTAGCACGCGAAACAACGATTCCGTACAGAAATACACTTCTGAAACGAAGAATCGTCGAGTCTGACATAAGCTCGAATAAATCGTGATCGTGCTAGCAGAATCGGAGTTTCTGTGCCAATTTCGCATATTTGCATGCAAATGCACTGATCTAGCACGCGAAACAACGATTCCGTACAGAAATACACTTCTGAAACGAAGAATCGTCGAGTCTGACATAAGCTCGAATAAATCGTGATCGTGCTAGCAGAATCGGAGTTTCTGTGCCAATTTCGCATATTTGCATGCAAATGCACTGATCTAGCACGCGAAACAGCGATTCCGCACAGAAATACACTTCTGAAACGAAGAATCGTCGAATCTGACATAAGGTCGAATAAATGGTGATCGTGCTTGCCGAATCGGAGTTTCTGTGCCAATTTCGCATATTTGCATGCAAACCCACTGATCTAGCACGCAAAACAGCGATTCCGCACAGAAATACTCTTCTGATATGAAGAATCGTCGAATCCAACATAAGATCGAATAAATCGTGATCGTGCTTGCCGCATCGGAGTTTCTGTGCCAATTTCGCTTCGTTGCATGTAAATGCACTGATCTAGCACGCGACACAATGATTCCGCACAGAAATACACTTCTGAAACGAAGAATCGTCGTATCTGACATAAGCTCGAATAAATCGTGATCGTGCTTGCCGAATCGGAGTTTCTGTGCCAATTTCGCATATTTGCATGCAAACTCACTGATCTACCACGCGAAACAGCGATACCGTACATAAATACACTTCTGAAACGAAGAATCGTCGAGTCTGACATAAGTTCGAATAAATCGTGATCGTGCTAGCAGAATCGGAGTTTCTGTGCCAATTTCGCTTCGTTGCATGTAAATGCACTGATCTAGCACGCGAAACAGCGATTCCGCACAGAAATACACTTCTGAAACGAAGAATCGTCGAATCTGACATAAGATCGAATAAATCGTGATCGTGCTTGCCGCACCGGAGTTTCTGTGCCAATTTCGCTTCGTTGCATGCAAATGCACTGATCTAGCACGCGAAACAGCGATTCCGCACAGAAATACACTTCTGAAACGAAGAATCGTCGAATCTGACATAAGGTCGAATAAATGGTGATCGTGCTTGCCGAATCGGAGTTTCTGTGCCAATTTCGCATATTTGCATGCAAACCCACTGATCTAGCACGCAAAACAGCGATTCCGCACAGAAATACTCTTCTGATATGAAGAATCGTCGAATCCAACATAAGATCGAATAAATCGTGATCGTGCTTGCCGCATCGGAGTTTCTGTGCCAATTTCGCTTCGTTGCATGTAAATGCACTGATCTAGCACGCGAAACAACGATTCCGCACAGAAATACACTTCTGAAACGAAGAATCGTCGAATCTGACATAAGCTCGAATAAATCGTGATCGTGCTAGCAGAATCGGAGTTTCTGTGCCAATTTCGCATATGTGCATGCAAATGCACTGTTCTAGCACGCGAAACAACGATTCCGCACAGAAATACACTTCTGAAACGAAGAATCGTCGAGTCTGACATAAGCTCGAATAAATCGTGATCGTGCTAGCAGAATCGGAGTTTCTGTGCCAATTTCGCATATTTGCATGCAAATGCACTGATCCAGCACTCGAAACAGCGATTCCGCACAGAAATACACTTCTGAAACTAAGAATCGTCGAATCTGACATAAGCTCGAATAAATCGTGATCGTGCTTGCCGCACCGGAGTTTCTGTGCCAATTTCGCTTCGTTGCATGCAAATGCACTGATCTACCACGCGAAACAGCGATTCCGCACAGAAATACACTTCTGAAACGAAGAATCGTCGAATCTGACATAAGGTCGAATAAATGGTGATCGTGCTTGCCGAATCGGAGTTACTGTGCCAATTTCGCATATTTGCATGCAAACCCACTGATCTAGCACGCAAAACAGCGATTCCGCACAGAAATACTCTTCTGATATGAAGAATCGTCGAATCCAACATAAGATCGAATAAATCGTGATCGTGCTTGCCGCATCGGAGTTTCTGTGCCAATTTCGCTTCGTTGCATGTAAATGCACTGATCTAGCACGCGAAACAGCGATTCCGCACAGAAATACACTTCTGATACGAAGAATCGTCGAATCTGACATAAGGTCGAATAAATGGTGATCGTGCTTGCCGAATCGGAGTTTCTGTGCCAATTTCGCATATTTGCATGCAAACCCACTGATCTAGCACGCAAAACAGCGATACCGTACAGAAATACACTTCTGAAACGAAGAATCGTCGAGTCTGACATAAGCTCGAATAAATCGTGATCGTGCTAGCAGAATCGGAGTTTCTGTGCCAATTTCGCATATTTGCATGCAAATGCACTGTTCTAGCACGCGAAACAACGATTCCGCACAGAAATACACTTCTGAAACGAAGAATCGTCGAGTCTGACATAAGGTCGAATAAATGGTGATCGTGCTTGCCGAATCGGAGTTTCTGTGCCAATTTCGCATATTTGCATGCAAACCCACTGATCTAGCACGCAAAACAGCGATACCGTACAGAAATACACTTCTGAAACGAAGAATCGTCGAGTCTGACATAAGCTCGAATAAATCGTGATCGTGCTAGCAGAATCGGAGTTTCTGTGCCAATTTCGCATATTTGCATGCAAATGCACTGTTCCAGCACGCGAAACAACGATTCCGCACAGAAATACACTTCTGAAACGAAGAATCGTCGAGTCTGACATAAGCTCGAATAAATCGTGATCGTGCTAGCAGAATCGGAGTTTCTGTGCCAATTTCGCATATTTGCATGCAAACCCACTGATCTAGCACGCGAAACAGCGATTCCGCACAGAAATACACTTCTGAAACGAAGAATCGTCGAATCTGACATAAGCTCGAATAAATCGTGATCGTGCTTGCCGCATCAGAGTTTCTGTGCCAATTTCCCGTCGTTGCATGCAAATGCACTGATCTAGCACGCGAAAGAACGATTCCGCACAGAAACACACATCTGAAACGAAGAATCGTCGAATTTGACATAACCTCGAATAAATCGTGATCGTGCTTGCCGAATCGGACTTTCTGTGCCAATTTCGCATATTTGCATGCAAACTCACTGATCTACCACGCGAAACAGCGATACCGTACAGAAATACACTTCTGAAACGAAGAATCGTCGAGTCTGACATAAGCTGGAATAAATCGTGATCGTGCTAGCAGAATCGGAGTTTCTGTGCCAATTTCGCATATTTGCATGCAAATGCACTGACCTAGCACGCGAAACAGCGATTCCGCACAGAAATACACTTCTGAAACGAAGAATCGTCGAATCTGACATAAGCTCGAATAAATCGTGATCGTGCATGCCGAATCGGGCTTTCTGTGCCAATTTCGCATATTTGCATGCAAACTCACTGATCTACCACGCGAAACAGCGATACCGTACAGAAATACACTTCTGAAACGAAGAATCGTCGAGTCTGACATAAGCTCGAATAAATCGTGATCGTGCTAGCAGAATCGGAGTTTCTGTGCCAATTTCGCATATTTGCATGCAAATGCACTGATCCAGCACTCGAAACAGCGATTCCGCACAGAAATACACTTCTGAAACGAAGAATCGTCGAATCTGACATAAGCTCGAATAAATCGTGATCGTGCTTGCCGCACCGGAGTTTCTGTGCCAATTTCGCTTCGTTGCATGCAAATGCACTGATCTACCACGCGAAACAGCGATTCCGCACAGAAATACACATCTGAAACGAAGAATCGTCGAATTTGACATAACCACGAATAAATCGTGATCGTGCTTGCCGCGCCGGAGTTTCTGTGCCAATTTCGCTTCGTTGCATGCAAATGCACTGATCTAGCACGCGAAACAGCGATTCCGCACAGAAATACACTTCTGAAACGAAGAATCGTCGAATCTGACATAAGGTCGAATAAATGGTGATCGTGCTTGCCGAATCGGAGTTTCTGTGCCAATTTCGCATATTTGCATGCAAACCCACTGATCTAGCACGCAAAACAGCGATTCCGCACAGAAATACTCTTCTGATATGAAGAATCGTCGAATCCAACATAAGATCGAATAAATCGTGATCGTGCTAGCAGAATCGGAGTTTCTGTGCCAATTTCGCATATTTGCATGCAAATGCACTGATCCAGCACTCGAAACAGCGATTCCGCACAGAAATACACTTCTGAAACGAAGAATCGTCGAATCTGACATAAGCTCGAATAAATCGTGATCGTGCTTGCCGCACCGGAGTTTCTGTGCCAATTTCGCTTCGTTGCATGCAAATGCACTGATCTACCACGCGAAACAGCGATTCCGCACAGAAATACACTTCCGAAACGAAGAATCGTCGAATCTGACATAAGGTCGAATAAATGGTGATCGTGCTAGCAGATTCGGAGTTTCTGTGCCAATTTCGCATATTTGCATGCAAATGCACTGTTCTAGCACGCGAAACAACGATTCCGCACAGAAATACACTTCTGAAATGAAGAATCGTCGAATCTGACATAAGGTCGAATAAATCGTGATCGTGCTAGCAGAATCGGAGTTTCTGTGCCAATTTCGCTTCGTTGCATGTAAATGCACTGATCTAGCACGCGAAACAATGATTCCGCACAGAAATACACTTCTGAAACGAAGAATCGTCGTATCTGACATAAGCTCGAATAAATCGTGATCGTGCTAGCAGAATCGGAGTTTCTGTGCCAATTTCGCATATTTGCATGCAAATGCACTGATCTAGCACGCGAAACAGCGATTCCGCACAGAAATACACTTCTGAAACGAAGAATCGTCGAATCTGACATAAGCTCGAATAAATCGTGATCGTGCTTGCCGCACCGGAGTTTCTGTGCCAATTTCGCTTCGTTGCATGCAAATGCACTGATCTAGCACGCGAAACAGCGATTCCGCACAGAAATACACTTCTGAAACGAAGAATCGTCGAATCTGACATAAGGTCGAATAAATGGTGATCGTGCTTGCCGAATCGGAGTTTCTGTGCCAATTTCGCATATTTGCATGCAAACCCACTGATCTAGCACGCAAAACAGCGATTCCGCACAGAAATACTCTTCTGATATGAAGAATCGTCGAATCCAACATAAGATCGAATAAATCGTGATCGTGCTAGCAGAATCGGAGTTTCTGTGCCAATTTCGCATATTTGCATGCAAATGCACTGATCCAGCACTCGAAACAGCGATTCCGCACAGAAATACACTTCTGAAACGAAGAATCGTCGAATCTGACATAAGCTCGAATAAATCGTGATCGTGCTTGCCGCACCGGAGTTTCTGTGCCAATTTCGCTTCGTTGCATGCAAATGCACTGATCTACCACGCGAAACAGCGATTCCGCACAGAAATACACTTCTGAAACGAAGAATCGTCGAATCTGACATAAGGTCGAATAAATGGTGATCGTGCTAGCAGATTCGGAGTTTCTGTGCCAATTTCGCATATTTCCATGCAAATGCACTGTTCTAGCACGCGAAACAACGATTCCGCACAGAAATACACTTCTGAAATGAAGAATCGTCGAATCTGACATAAGGTCGAATAAATCGTGATCGTGCTAGCAGAATCGGAGTTTCTGTGCCAATTTCGCTTCGTTGCATGTAAATGCACTGATCTAGCACGCGAAACAATGATTCCGCACAGAAATACACTTCTGAAACGAAGAATCGTCGTATCTGACATAAGCTCGAATAAATCGTGATCGTGCTTGCCGCATCGGAGTTTGTGTGCCAATTTCGATTCGTTGCATGTAAATGCACTGATCTAGCACGCGAAACAACGATTCCGTACAGAAATACACTTCTGAAACGAAGAATCGTCGAGTCTGACATAAGCTCGAATAAATCGTGATCGTGCTAGCAGAATCGGAGTTTCTGTGCCAATTTCGCATATTTGCATGCAAATGCACTGATCTAGCACGCGAAACAACGATTCCGTACAGAAATACACTTCTGAAACGAAGAATCGTCGAGTCTGACATAAGCTCGAATAAATCGTGATCGTGCTAGCAGAATCGGAGTTTCTGTGCCAATTTCGCATATTTGCATGCAAATGCACTGATCTAGCACGCGAAACAGCGATTCCGCACAGAAATACACTTCTGAAACGAAGAATCGTCGAATCTGACATAAGGTCGAATAAATGGTGATCGTGCTTGCCGAATCGGAGTTTCTGTGCCAATTTCGCATATTTGCATGCAAACCCACTGATCTAGCACGCAAAACAGCGATTCCGCACAGAAATACTCTTCTGATATGAAGAATCGTCGAATCCAACATAAGATCGAATAAATCGTGATCGTGCTTGCCGCATCGGAGTTTCTGTGCCAATTTCGCTCCGTTGCATGTAAATGCACTGATCTAGCACGCGACACAATGATTCCGCACAGAAATACACTTCTGAAACGAAGAATCGTCGTATCTGACATAAGCTCGAATAAATCGTGATCGTGCTTGCCGAATCGGAGTTTCTGTGCCAATTTCGCATATTTGCATGCAAACTCACTGATCTACCACGCGAAACAGCGATACCGTACATAAATACACTTCTGAAACGAAGAATCGTCGAGTCTGACATAAGTTCGAATAAATCGTGATCGTGCTAGCAGAATCGGAGTTTCTGTGCCAATTTCGCTTCGTTGCATGTAAATGCACTGATCTAGCACGCGAAACAGCGATTCCGCACAGAAATACACTTCTGAAACGAAGAATCGTCGAATCTGACATAAGGTCGAATAAATGGTGATCGTGCTTGCCGAATCGGAGTTTCTGTGCCAATTTCGCATATTTGCATGCAAACCCACTGATCTAGCACGCAAAACAGCGATTCCGCACAGAAATACTCTTCTGATATGAAGAATCGTCGAATCCAACATAAGATCGAATAAATCGTGATCGTGCTTGCCGCATCGGAGTTTCTGTGCCAATTTCGCTTCGTTGCATGTAAATGCACTGATCTAGCACGCGACACAATGATTCCGCACAGAAATACACTTCTGACACGAAGAAACGTCGTATCTGACATAAGCTCGAAAAAATCGTGATCGTGCTTGCCGAATCGGAGTTTCTGTGCCAATTTCGCATATTTGCATGCAAACTCACTGATCTACCACGCGAAACAGCGATACCGTACATAAATACACTTCTGAAACGAAGAATCGTCGAGTCTGACATAAGTTCGAATAAATCGTGATCGTGCTAGCAGAATCGGAGTTTCTGTGCCAATTTCGCATATTTGCATGCAAATGCACTGTTCTAGCACGCGAAACAACGATTCCGCACAGAAATACACTTCTGAAATGAAGAATCGTCGAATCTGACATAAGGTCGAATAAATCGTGATCGTGCTAGCAGAATCGGAGTTTCTGTGCCAATTTCGCTTCGTTGCATGTAAATGCACTGATCTAGCACGCGAAACAATGATTCCGCACAGAAATACACTTCTGAAACGAAGAATCGTCGTATCTGACATAAGCTCGAATAAATCGTGATCGTGCTAGCAGAATCGGAGTTTCTGTGCCAATTTCGCATATTTGCATGCAAATGCACTGTTCTAGCACGCGAAACAACGATTCCGCACAGAAATACACTTCTGAAACGAAGAATCGTCGAGTCTGACATAAGCTCGAATAAATCGTGATCGTGCTAGCAGAATCGGAGTTTCTGTGCCAATTTCGCATATTTGCATGCAAACCCACTGATCTAGCACGCGAAACAGCGATTCCGCACAGAAATACACTTCTGAAACGAAGAATCGTCGAATCTGACATAAGCTCGAATAAATCGTGATCGTGCTTGCCGCACCGGAGTTTCTGTGCCAATTTCGCTGCGTTGCATGCAAATGCACTGATCTAGCACGCGAAACAGCGATTCCGCACAGAAATACACTTCTGAAACGAAGAATCGTCGAATCTGACATAAGGTCGAATAAATGGTGATCGTGCTTGCCGAATCGGAGTTTCTGTGCCAATTTCGCATATTTGCATGCAAACCCACTGATCTAGCACGCGAAACAGCGATTCCGCACAGAAATACACTTCTGAAACGAAGAATCGTCGAATCTGACATAAGCTCGAATAAATCGTGATCGTGCTTGCCGCATCAGAGTTTCTGTGCCAATTTCGCGTCGTTGCATGCAAATGCACTGATCTAGCACGCGAAAGAACGATTCCGCACAGAAATACACATCTGAAACGAAGAATCGTCGAATTTGACATAAGCTCGAATAAATCGTGATCGTGCTTGCCGCATCAGAGTTTCTGTGCCAATTTCGCGTCGTTGCATGCAAATGCACTGATCTAGCACGCGAAAGAACGATTCCGCACAGAAATACACATCTGAAACGAAGAATCGTCGAATTTGACATAACCACGAATAAATCGTGATCGTGCTTGCCGCGCCGGAGTTTCTGTGCCAATTTCGCTTTGTTGCATGTAAATGCACTGATCTAGCACGCGAAACAACGATTCCGTACAGAAATACACTTCTGGAACGAAGAATCGTCGAGTCTGACATAAGTTCGAATAAATCGTGATCGTGCTAGCAGAATCGGAGTTTCTGTGCCAATTTCGCATATTTGCATGCAAATGCACTGATCTAGCACGCGAAACAGCGATTCCGCACAGAAATACACTTCTGAAACGAAGAATCGTCGAATCTGACATAAGCTCGAATAAATCGTGATCGTGCTTGCCGCACCGGAGTTTCTGTGCCAATTTCGCTTCGTTGCATGCAAATGCACTGATCTAGCACGCGAAACAGCGATTCCGCACAGAAATACACTTCTGAAACGAAGAATCGTCGAATCTGACATAAGGTCGAATAAATGGTGATCGTGCTTGCCGAATCGGAGTTTCTGTGCCAATTTCGCATATTTGCATGCAAACCCACTGATCTAGCACGCAAAACAGCGATTCCGCACAGAAATACTCTTCTGATATGAAGAATCGTCGAATCCAACATAAGATCGAATAAATCGTGATCGTGCTAGCAGAATCGGAGTTTCTGTGCCAATTTCGCATATTTGCATGCAAATGCACTGATCCAGCACTCGAAACAGCGATTCCGCACAGAAATACACTTCTGAAACGAAGAATCGTCGAATCTGACATAAGCTCGAATAAATCGTGATCGTGCTTGCCGCACCGGAGTTTCTGTGCCAATTTCGCTTCGTTGCATGCAAATGCACTGATCTACCACGCGAAACAGCGATTCCGCACAGAAATACACTTCTGAAACGAAGAATCGTCGAATCTGACATAAGGTCGAATAAATGGTGATCGTGCTAGCAGATTCGGAGTTTCTGTGCCAATTTCGCATATTTGCATGCAAATGCACTGTTCTAGCACGCGAAACAACGATTCCGCACAGAAATACACTTCTGAAATGAAGAATCGTCGAATCTGACATAAGGTCGAATAAATCGTGATCGTGCTAGCAGAATCGGAGTTTCTGTGCCAATTTCGCTTCGTTGCATGTAAATGCACTGATCTAGCACGCGAAACAACGATTCCGCACAGAAATACACTTCTGAAACGAAGAATCGTCGTATCTGACATAAGCTCGAATAAATCGTGATCGTGCTAGCAGAATCGGAGTTTCTGTGCCAATTTCGCATATTTGCATGCAAATGCACTGATCTAGCACGCGAAACAGCGATTCCGCACAGAAATACACTTCTGAAACGAAGAATCGTCGAATCTGACATAAGCTCGAATAAATCGTGATCGTGCTTGCCGCACCGGAGTTTCTGTGCCAATTTCGCTTCGTTGCATGCAAATGCACTGATCTAGCACGCGAAACAGCGATTCCGCACAGAAATACACTTCTGAAACGAAGAATCGTCGAATCTGACATAAGGTCGAATAAATGGTGATCGTGCTTGCCGAATCGGAGTTTCTGTGCCAATTTCGCAGATTTGCGATGCAAACCACTGATCTAGCACGCAAAACAGCGATTCCGCACAGAAATACTCTTCTGATATGAAGAATCGTCGAATCCAACATAAGATCGAATAAATCGTGATCGTGCTAGCAGAATCGGAGTTTCTGTGCCAATTTCGCATATTTGCATGCAAATGCACTGATCCAGCACTCGAAACAGCGATTCCGCACAGAAATACACTTCTGAAACGAAGAATCGTCGAATCTGACATAAGCTCGAATAAATCGTGATCGTGCTTGCCGCACCGGAGTTTCTGTGCCAATTTCGCTTCGTTGCATGCAAATGCACTGATCTAGCACGCGAAACAGCGATTCCGCACAGAAATACACTTCTGAAACGAAGAATCGTCGAATCTGACATAAGCTCGAATAAATCGTGATCGTGCTTGCCGCATCGGAGTTTCTGTGCCAATTTCGCTTCGTTTCATGTAAATGCACTGATCTAGCACGCGAAACAACGATTCCGCACAGAAATACACTTCTGAAACGAAGAATCGTCGAATCTGACATAAGGTCGAATAAATCGTGATCGTGCTAGCAGAATCGGAGTTTCTGTGCCAATTTCGCTTCGTTGCATGTAAATGCACTGATCTAGCACGCGAAACAATGATTCCGCACAGAAATACACTTCTGAAACGAAGAATCGTCGTATCTGACATAAGCTCGAATAAATCGTGATCGTGCTTGCCGCATCGGAGTTTCTGTGCCAATTTCGATTCGTTGCATGTAAATGCACTGATCTAGCACGCGAAACAACGATTCCGTACAGAAATACACTTCTGAAACGAAGAATCGTCGAGTCTGACATAAGCTCGAATAAATCGTGATCGTGCTAGCAGAATCGGAGTTTCTGTGCCAATTTCGCATATTTGCATGCAAATGCACTGATCTAGCACGCGAAACAACGATTCCGTACAGAAATACACTTCTGAAACGAAGAATCGTCGAGTCTGACATAAGCTCGAATAAATCGTGATCGTGCTAGCAGAATCGGAGTTTCTGTGCCAATTTCGCATATTTGCATGCAAATGCACTGATCTAGCACGCGAAACAGCGATTCCGCACAGAAATACACTTCTGAAACGAAGAATCGTCGAATCTGACATAAGGTCGAATAAATGGTGATCGTGCTTGCCGAATCGGAGTTTCTGTGCCAATTTCGCATATTTGCATGCAAACCCACTGATCTAGCACGCAAAACAGCGATTCCGCACAGAAATACTCTTCTGATATGAAGAATCGTCGAATCCAACATAAGATCGAATAAATCGTGATCGTGCTTGCCGCATCGGAGTTTCTGTGCCAATTTCGCTTCGTTGCATGTAAATGCACTGATCTAGCACGCGACACAATGATTCCGCACAGAAATACACTTCTGAAACGAAGAATCGTCGTATCTGACATAAGCTCGAATAAATCGTGATCGTGCTTGCCGAATCGGAGTTTCTGTGCCAATTTCGCATATTTGCATGCAAACTCACTGATCTACCACGCGAAACAGCGATACCGTACATAAATACACTTCTGAAACGAAGAATCGTCGAGTCTGACATAAGTTCGAATAAATCGTGATCGTGCTAGCAGAATCGGAGTTTCTGTGCCAATTTCGCTTCGTTGCATGTAAATGCACTGATCTAGCACGCGAAACAGCGATTCCGCACAGAAATACACTTCTGAAACGAAGAATCGTCGAATCTGACATAAGGTCGAATAAATGGTGATCGTGCTTGCCGAATCGGAGTTTCTGTGCCAATTTCGCATATTTGCATGCAAACCCACTGATCTAGCACGCAAAACAGCGATTCCGCACAGAAATACTCTTCTGATATGAAGAACCGTCGAATCCAACATAAGATCGAATAAATCGTGATCGTGCTTGCCGCATCGGAGTTTCTGTGCCAATTTCGCTTCGTTGCATGTAAATGCACTGATCTAGCACGCGACACAATGATTCCGCACAGAAATACACTTCTGAAACGAAGAATCGTCGTATCTGACATAAGCTCGAATAAATCGTGATCGTGCTTGCCGAATCGGAGTTTCTGTGCCAATTTCGCATATTTGCATGCAAACTCACTGATCTACCACGCGAAACAGCGATACCGTACATAAATACACTTCTGAAACGAAGAATCGTCGAGTCTGACATAAGTTCGAATAAATCGTGATCGTGCTAGCAGAATCGGAGTTTCTGTGCCAATTTCGCTTCGTTGCATGTAAATGCACTGATCTAGCACGCGAAACAGCGATTCCGCACAGAAATACACTTCTGAAACGAAGAATCGTCGAATCTGACATAAGCTCGAATAAATCGTGATCGTGCTAGCAGAATCGGAGTTTCTGTGCCAATTTCGCATATTTGCATGCAAATGCACTGTTCTAGCACGCGAAACAACGATTCCGCACAGAAATACACTTCTGAAACGAAGAATCGTCGAGTCTGACATAAGCTCGAATAAATCGTGATCGTGCTAGCAGAATCGGAGTTTCTGTGCCAATTTCGCATATTTGCATGCAAACCCACTGATCTAGCACGCGAAACAGCGATTCCGCACAGAAATACACTTCTGAAACGAAGAATCGTCGAATCTGACATAAGCTCGAATAAATCGTGATCGTGCTTGCCGCACCGGAGTTTCTGTGCCAATTTCGCTTCGTTGCATGCAAATGCACTGATCTAGCACGCGAAACAGCGATTCCGCACAGAAATACACTTCTGAAACGAAGAATCGTCGAATCTGACATAAGGTCGAATAAATGGTGATCGTGCTTGCCGAATCGGAGTTTCTGTGCCAATTTCGCATATTTGCATGCAAACCCACTGATCTAGCACGCAAAACAACGATTCCGCACAGAAATACACTTCTGAAACGAAGAATCGTCGAATCTGACATAAGCTCGAATAAATCGTGATCGTGCTAGCAGAATCGGAGTTTCTGTGCCAATTTCGCATATTTGCATGCAAATGCACTGTTCTAGCACGCGAAACAACGATTCCGCACAGAAATACACTTCTGAAACGAAGAATCGTCGAGTCTGACATAAGCTCGAATAAATCGTGATCGTGCTAGCAGAATCGGAGTTTCTGTGCCAATTTCGCATATTTGCATGCAAACCCACTGATCTAGCACGCGAAACAGCGATTCCGCACAGAAATACACTTCTGAAACGAAGAATCGTCGAATCTGACATAAGCTCGAATAAATCGTGATCGTGCTTGCCGCATCAGAGTTTCTGTGCCAATTTCGCGTCGTTGCATGCAAATGCACTGATCTAGCACGCGAAAGAACGATTCCGCACAGAAATACACATCTGAAACGAAGAATCGTCGAATTTGACATAAGCTCGAATAAATCGTGATCGTGCTTGCCGCATCAGAGTTTCTGTGCCAATTTCGCGTCGTTGCATGCAAATGCACTGATCTAGCACGCGAAAGAACGATTCCGCACAGAAATACACATCTGAAACGAAGAATCGTCGAATTTGACATAACCACGAATAAATCGTGATCGTGCTTGCCGCGCCGGAGTTTCTGTGCCAATTTCGCTTTGTTGCATGTAAATGCACTGATCTAGCACGCGAAACAACGATTCCGTACAGAAATACACTTCTGAAACGAAGAATCGTCGAGTCTGACATAAGTTCGAATAAATCGTGATCGTGCTAGCAGAATCGGAGTTTCTGTGCCAATTTCGCATATTTGCATGCAAATGCACTGATCTAGCACGCGAAACAGCGATTCCGCACAGAAATACACTTCTGAAACGAAGAATCGTCGAATCTGACATAAGGTCGAATAAATGGTGATCGTGCTTGCCGAATCGGAGTTTCTGTGCCAATTTCGCATATTTGCATGCAAACCCACTGATCTAGCACGCAAAACAGCGATTCCGCACAGAAATACTCTTCTGATATGAAGAATCGTCGAATCCAACATAAGATCGAATAAATCGTGATCGTGCTTGCCGCATCGGAGTTTCTGTGCCAATTTCGCTTCGTTGCATGTAAATGCACTGATCTAGCACGCGACACAATGATTCCGCACAGAAATACACTTCTGAAACGAAGAATCGTCGTATCTGACATAAGCTCGAATAAATCGTGATCGTGCTTGCCGAATCGGAGTTTCTGTGCCAATTTCGCATATTTGCATGCAAACTCACTGATCTACCACGCGAAACAGCGATACCGTACATAAATACACTTCTGAAACGAAGAATCGTCGAGTCTGACGTAAGTTCGAATAAATCGTGATCGTGCTAGCAGAATCGGAGTTTCTGTGCCAATTTCGCTTCGTTGCATGTAAATGCACTGATCTAGCACGCGAAACAGCGATTCCGCACAGAAATACACTTCTGAAACGAAGAATCGTCGAATCTGACATAAGATCGAATAAATCGTGATCGTGCTTGCCGCACCGGAGTTTCTGTGCCAATTTCGCTTCGTTGCATGCAAACCCACTGATCTAGCACGCAAAACAGCGATTCCGCACAGAAATACTCTTCTGATATGAAGAATCGTCGAATCCAACATAAGATCGAATAAATCGTGATCGTGCTTGCCGCATCGGAGTTTCTGTGCCAATTTCGCTTCGTTGCATGTAAATGCACTGATCTAGCACGCGAAACAACGATTCCGCACAGAAATACACTTCTGAAACGAAGAATCGTCGAATCTGACATAAGCTCGAATAAATCGTGATCGTGCTAGCAGAATCGGAGTTTCTGTGCCAATTTCGCATATTTGCATGCAAATGCACTGTTCTAGCACGCGAAACAACGATTCCGCACAGAAATACACTTCTGAAACGAAGAATCGTCGAGTCTGACATAAGCTCGAATAAATCGTGATCGTGCTAGCAGAATCGGAGTTTCTGTGCCAATTTCGCATATTTGCATGCAAACCCACTGATCTAGCACTCGAAACAGCGATTCCGCACAGAAATACACTTCTGAAACGAAGAATCGTCGAATCTGACATAAGCTCGAATAAATCGTGATCGTGCTTGCCGCATCAGAGTTTCTGTGCCAATTTCGCGTCGTTGCATGCAAATGCACTGATCTAGCACGCGAAAGAACGATTCAGCACAGAAATACACATCTGAAACGAAGAATCGTCGAATTTGACATAAGCTCGAATAAATCGTGATCGTGCTTGCCGCATCAGAGTTTCTGTGCCAATTTCGCGTCGTTGCATGCAAATGCGCTGATCTAGCACGCGAAAGAACGATTCCGCACAGAAATACACATCTGAAACGAAGAATCGTCGAATTTGACATAACCTCGAATAAATCGTGATCGTGCTTGCCGCGCCGGAGTTTCTGTGCCAATTTCGCTTCGTTGCATGTAAATGCACTGATCTAGCACGCGAAACAACGATTCCGTACAGAAATGGACTTCTGAAACGAAGAATCGTCGAGTCTGACATAAGTTCGAATAAATCGTGATCGTGCTAGCAGAATCGGAGTTTCTGTGCCAATTTCGCATATTTGCATGCAAATGCACTGATCCAGCACTCGAAACAGCGATTCCGCACAGAAATACACTTCTGAAACGAAGAATCGTCGAATCTGACATAAGCTCGAATAAATCGTGATCGTGCTTGCCGCACCGGAGTTTCTGTGCAATTTCGCTTCGTTGCATGCAAATGCACTGATCTAGCACGCGAAACAGCGATTCCGCACAGAAATACACTTCTGAAACGAAGAATCGTCGAATCTGACATAAGGTCGAATAAATGGTGATCGTGCTTGCCGAATCGGAGTTTCTGTGCCAATTTCGCATATTTGCATGCAAACCCACTGATCTAGCATGCAAAACAGCGATTCCGCACAGAAATACTCTTCTGATATGAAGAATCGTCGAATCCAACATAAGATCGAATAAATCGTGATCGTGCTTGCCGCATCGGAGTTTCTGTGCCAATTTCGCTTCGTTGCATGTAAATGCACTGATCTAGCACGCGAAACAGCGATTCCGCACAGAAATACACTTCTGATACGAAGAATCGTCGAATCTGACATAAGGTCGAATAAATGGTGATCGTGCTTGCCGAATCGGAGTTTCTGTGCCAATTTCGCATATTTGCATGCAAACCCACTGATCTAGCACGCAAAACAGCGATTCCGCACAGAAATACTCTTCTGATATGAAGAATCGTCGAATCCAACATAAGATCGAATAAATCGTGATCGTGCTTGCCGCATCGGAGTTTCTGTGCCAATTTCGCTTCGTTGCATGTAAATGCACTGATCTAGCACGCGACACAATGATTCCGCACAGAAATACACTTCTGAAACGAAGAATCGTCGTATCTGACATAAGCTCGAATAAATCGTGATCGTGCTTGCCGAATCGGAGTTTCTGTGCAATTTCGCATATTTGCATGCAAACTCACTGATCTACACGCGAAACAGCGATACCGTACATAAATACACTTCTGAAACGAAGAATCGTCGAGTCTGACGTAAGTTCGAATAAATCGTGATCGTGCTAGCAGAATCGGAGTTTCTGTGCCAATTTCGCTTCGTTGCATGTAAATGCACTGATCTAGCACGCGAAACAGCGATTCCGCACAGAAATACACTTCTGAAACGAAGAATCGTCGAATCTGACATAAGATCGAATAAATCGTGATCGTGCTTGCCGCACCGGAGTTTCTGTGCCAATTTCGCTTCGTTGCATGCAAACCCACTGATCTAGCACGCAAAACAGCGATTCCGCACAGAAATACTCTTCTGATATGAAGAATCGTCGAATCCAACATAAGATCGAATAAATCGTGATCGTGCTTGCCGCATCGGAGTTTCTGTGCCAATTTCGCTTCGTTGCATGTAAATGCACTGATCTAGCACGCGAAACAACGATTCCGCACAGAAATACACTTCTGAAACGAAGAATCGTCGAATCTGACATAAGCTCGAATAAATCGTGATCGTGCTAGCAGAATCGGAGTTTCTGTGCCAATTTCGCATATTTGCATGCAAATGCACTGTTCTAGCACGCGAAACAACGATTCGCACAGAAATACACTTCTGAAACGAAGAATCGTCGAGTCTGACATAAGCTCGAATAAATCGTGATCGTGCTAGCAGAATCGGAGTTTCTGTGCCAATTTCGCATATTTGCATGCAAACCCACTGATCTAGCACTCGAAACAGCGATTCCGCACAGAAATACACTTCTGAAACGAAGAATCGTCGAATCTGACATAAGCTCGAATAAATCGTGATCGTGCTTGCCGCATCAGAGTTTCTGTGCCAATTTCGCGTCGTTGCATGCAAATGCACTGATCTAGCACGCGAAAGAACGATTCAGCACAGAAATACACATCTGAAACGAAGAATCGTCGAATTTGACATAAGCTCGAATAAATCGTGATCGTGCTTGCCGCATCAGAGTTTCTGTGCCAATTTCGCGTCGTTGCATGCAAATGCGCTGATCTAGCACGCGAAAGAACGATTCCGCACAGAAATACACATCTGAAACGAAGAATCGTCGAATTTGACATAACCTCGAATAAATCGTGATCGTGCTTGCCGCGCCGGAGTTTCTGTGCCAATTTCGCTTCGTTGCATGTAAATGCACTGATCTAGCACGCGAAACAACGATTCCGTACAGAAATGGACTTCTGAAACGAAGAATCGTCGAGTCTGACATAAGTTCGAATAAATCGTGATCGTGCTAGCAGAATCGGAGTTTCTGTGCCAATTTCGCATATTTGCATGCAAATGCACTGATCCAGCACTCGAAACAGCGATTCCGCACAGAAATACACTTCTGAAACGAAGAATCGTCGAATCTGACATAAGCTCGAATAAATCGTGATCGTGCTTGCCGCACCGGAGTTTCTGTGCCAATTTCGCTTCGTTGCATGCAAATGCACTGATCTAGCACGCGAAACAGCGATTCCGCACAGAAATACACTTCTGAAACGAAGAATCGTCGAATCTGACATAAGGTCGAATAAATGGTGATCGTGCTTGCCGAATCGGAGTTTCTGTGCCAATTTCGCATATTTGCATGCAAACCCACTGATCTAGCATGCAAAACAGCGATTCCGCACAGAAATACTCTTCTGATATGAAGAATCGTCGAATCCAACATAAGATCGAATAAATCGTGATCGTGCTTGCCGCATCGGAGTTTCTGTGCCAATTTCGCTTCGTTGCATGTAAATGCACTGATCTAGCACGCGAAACAGCGATTCCGCACAGAAATACACTTCTGATACGAAGAATCGTCGAATCTGACATAAGGTCGAATAAATGGTGATCGTGCTTGCCGAATCGGAGTTTCTGTGCCAATTTCGCATATTTGCATGCAAACCCACTGATCTAGCACGCAAAACAGCGATTCCGCACAGAAATACTCTTCTGATATGAAGAATCGTCGAATCCAACATAAGATCGAATAAATCGTGATCGTGCTTGCCGCATCGGAGTTTCTGTGCCAATTTCGCTTCGTTGCATGTAAATGCACTGATCTAGCACGCGAAACAGCGATTCCGCACAGAAATACACTTCTGAAACGAAGAATCGTCGAATCTGACATAAGCTCGAATAAATCGTGATCGTGCTTGCCGCACCGGAGTTTCTGTGCCAATTTCGCTTCGTTGCATGCAAATGCACTGATCTAGCACGCGAAACAGCGATTCCGCACAGAAATACACTTCTGAAACGAAGAATCGTCGAATCTGACATAAGCTCGAATAAATCGTGATCGTGCTTGCCGCATCGAGTTTCTGTGCCAATTTCGCTTCGTTTCATGTAAATGCACTGATCTAGCACGCGAAACAACGATTCCGCACAGAAATACACTTCTGAAACGAAGAATCGTCGAATCTGACATAAGCTCGAATAAATCGTGATCGTGCTAGCAGAATCGGAGTTTTTGTGCCAATTTCGCATATTTGCATGCAAATGCACTGTTCTAGCACGCGAAACAACGATTCCGCACAGAAATACACTTCTGAACGAAGAATCGGCGAGTCTGACATAAGCTCGAATAAATCGTGATCGTGCTAGCAGAATCGGAGTTTCTGTGCCAATTTCGCATATTTGCATGCAAACCCACTGATCTAGCACGCGAAACAGCGATTCCGCACAGAAATACACTTCTGAAACGAAGAATCGTCGAATCTGACATAAGCTCGAATAAATCGTGATCGTGCTTGCCGCATCAGAGTTTCTGTGCCAATTTCGCGTCGTTGCATGCAAATGCACTGATCTAGCACGCGAGAGAACGATTCCGCACAGAAATACACATCTGAAACGAAGAATCGTCGAATTTGACATAAGCTCGAATAAATCGTGATCGTGCTTGCCGCATCAGAGTTTCTGTGCCAATTTCGCGTCGTTGCATGCAAATGCACTGATCTAGCACGCGAAAGAACGATTCCGCACAGAAATACACATCTGAAACGAAGAATCGTCGAATTTGACATAACCACGAATAAATCGTGATCGTGCTTGCCGCGCCGGAGTTTCTGTGCCAATTTCGCTTTGTTGCATGTAAATGCACTGATCTAGCACGCGAAACAACGATTCCGTACAGAAATACACTTCTGAAACGAAGAATCGTCGAGTCTGACATAAGTTCGAATAAATCGTGATCGTGCTAGCAGAATCGGAGTTTCTGTGCCAATTTCGCATATTTGCATGCAAATGCACTGATCTAGCACGCGAAACAGCGATTCCGCACAGAAATACACTTCTGAAACGAAGAATCGTCGAATCTGACATAAGCTCGAATTAATCGTGATCGTGCTTGCCGCACCGGAGTTTCTGTGCAAATTTCGCTTCGTTGCATGCAAATGCACTGATCTAGCACGCGAAACAGCGATTCCGCACAGAAATACACTTCTGAAACGAAGAATCGTCGAATCTGACATAAGGTCGAACAAATGGTGATCGTGCTTGCCGAATCGGAGTTTCTGTGCCAATTTCGCATATTTGCATGCAAACCCACTGATCTAGCACGCAAAACAGCGATTCCGCACAGAAATACTCTTCTGATATGAAGAATCGTCGAATCCAACATAAGATCGAATAAATCGTGATCGTGCTAGCAGAATCGGAGTTTCTGTGCCAATTTCGCATATTTGCATGCAAATGCACTGATCCAGCACTCGAAACAGCGATTCCGCACAGAAATACACTTCTGAAACGAAGAATCGTCGAATCTGACATAAGCTCGAATAAATCGTGATCGTGCTTGCCGCACCAGAGTTTCTGTGCCAATTTCGCTTCGTTGCATGCAAATGCACTGATCTACCACGCGAAACAGCGATTCCGCACAGAAATACACTTCTGAAACGAAGAATCGTCGAATCTGACATAAGGTCGAATAAATGGTGATCGTGCTAGCAGATTCGGAGTTTCTGTGCCAATTTCGCATATTTGCATGCAAATGCACTGTTCTAGCACGCGAAACAACGATTCCGCACAGAAATACACTTCTGAAATGAAGAATCGTCGAATCTGACATAAGGTCGAATAAATCGTGATCGTGCTAGCAGAATCGGAGTTTCTGTGCCAATTTCGCTTCGTTGCATGTAAATGCACTGATCTAGCACGCGAAACAATGATTCCGCACAGAAATACACTTCTGAAACGAAGAATCGTCGTATCTGACATAAGCTCGAATAAATCGTGATCGTGCTTGCCGCATCGGAGTTTCTGTGCCAATTTCGCTTCGTTGCATGTAAATGCACTGATCTAGCACGCGAAACAACGATTCCGTACAGAAATACACTTCTGAAACGAAGAATCGTCGAGTCTGACATAAGCTCGAATAAATCGTGATCGTGCTAGCAGAATCGGAGTTTCTGTGCCAATTTCGCATATTTGCATGCAAATGCACTGATCTAGCACGCGAAACAACGATTCCGTACAGAAATACACTTCTGAAACGAAGAATCGTCGAGTCTGACATAAGCTCGAATAAATCGTGATCGTGCTAGCAGAATCGGAGTTTCTGTGCCAATTTCGCATATTTGCATGCAAATGCACTGATCTAGCACGCGAAACAGCGATTCCGCACAGAAATACACTTCTGAAACGAAGAATCGTCGAATCTGACATAAGGTCGAATAAATGGTGATCGTGCTTGCCGAATCGGAGTTTCTGTGCCAATTTCGCATATTTGCATGCAAACCCACTGATCTAGCACGCAAAACAGCGATTCCGCACAGAAATACTCTTCTGATATGAAGAATCGTCGAATCCAACATAAGATCGAATAAATCGTGATCGTGCTTGCCGCATCGGAGTTTCTGTGCCAATTTCGCTTCGTAGCATGTAAATGCACTGATCTAGCACGCGAAACAACGATTCCGCACAGAAATACACTTCTGAAACGAAGAATCGTCGAATCTGACATAAGCTCGAATAAATCGTGATCGTGCTAGCAGAATCGGAGTTTCTGTGCCAATTTCGCATATTTGCATGCAAATGCACTGTTCTAGCACGCGAAACAACGATTCCGCACAGAAATACACTTCTGAAACGAAGAATCGTCGAGTCTGACATAAGCTCGAATAAATCGTGATCGTGCTAGCAGAATCGGAGTTTCTGTGCCAATTTCGCATATTTGCATGCAAACCCACTGATTTAGCAATCGAAACAGCGATTCCGCACAGAAATACACTTCTGAAACGAAGAATCGTCGAATCTGACATAAGCTCGAATAAATCGTGATCGTGCTTGCCGCATCAGTGTTTCTGTGCCAATTTCGCGTCGTTGCATGCAAATGCACTGATCTAGCACGCGAAAGAACGATTCCGCACAGAAATACACATCTGAAACGAAGAATCGTCGAATTTGACATAAGCTCGAATAAATCGTGATCGTGCTTGCCGCATCAGAGTTTCTGTGCCAATTTCGCGTCGTTGCATGCAAATGCGCTGATCTAGCACGCGAAAGAACGATTCCGCACAGAAATACACATCTGAAACGAAGAATCGTCGAATTTGACATAACCTCGAATAAATCGTGATCGTGCTTGCCGCGCCGGAGTTTCTGTGCCAATTTCGCTTCGTTGCATGTAAATGCACTGATCTAGCACGCGAAACAACGATTCCGTACAGAAATGGACTTCTGAAACGAAGAATCGTCGAGTCTGACATAAGTTCGAATAAATCGTGATCGTGCTAGCAGAATCGGAGTTTCTGTGCCAATTTCGCATATTTGCATGCAAATGCACTGATCCAGCACTCGAAACAGCGATTCCGCACAGAAATACACTTCTGAAACGAAGAATCGTCGAATCTGACATAAGCTCGAATAAATCGTGATCGTGCTTGCCGCACCGGAGTTTCTGTGCCAATTTCGCTTCGTTGCATGCAAATGCACTGATCTAGCACGCGAAACAGCGATTCCGCACAGAAATACACTTCTGAAACGAAGAATCGTCGAATCTGACATAAGGTCGAATAAATGGTGATCGTGCTTGCCGAATCGGAGTTTCTGTGCCAATTTCGCATATTTGCATGCAAACCCACTGATCTAGCATGCAAAACAGCGATTCCGCACAGAAATACTCTTCTGATATGAAGAATCGTCGAATCCAACATAAGATCGAATAAATCGTGATCGTGCTTGCCGCATCGGAGTTTCTGTGCCAATTTCGCTTCGTTGCATGTAAATGCACTGATCTAGCACGCGAAACAGCGATTCCGCACAGAAATACACTTCTGATACGAAGAATCGTCGAATCTGACATAAGGTCGAATAAATGGTGATCGTGCTTGCCGAATCGGAGTTTCTGTGCCAATTTCGCATATTTGCATGCAAACCCACTGATCTAGCACGCAAAACAGCGATTCCGCACAGAAATACTCTTCTGATATGAAGAATCGTCGAATCCAACATAAGATCGAATAAATCGTGATCGTGCTTGCCGCATCGGAGTTTCTGTGCCAATTTCGCTTCGTTGCATGTAAATGCACTGATCTAGCACGCGAAACAGCGATTCCGCACAGAAATACACTTCTGAAACGAAGAATCGTCGAATCTGACATAAGCTCGAATAAATCGTGATCGTGCTTGCCGCACCGGAGTTTCTGTGCCAATTTCGCTTCGTTGCATGCAAATGCACTGATCTAGCACGCGAAACAGCGATTCCGCACAGAAATACACTTCTGAAACGAAGAATCGTCGAATCTGACATAAGCTCGAATAAATCGTGATCGTGCTTGCCGCATCGGAGTTTCTGTGCCAATTTCGCTTCGTTTCATGTAAATGCACTGATCTAGCACGCGAAACAACGATTCCGCACAGAAATACACTTCTGAAACGAAGAATCGTCGAATCTGACATAAGCTCGAATAAATCGTGATCGTGCTAGCAGAATCGGAGTTTTTGTGCCAATTTCGCATATTTGCATGCAAATGCACTGTTCTAGCACGCGAAACAACGATTCCGCACAGAAATACACTTCTGAAACGAAGAATCGGCGAGTCTGACATAAGCTCGAATAAATCGTGATCGTGCTAGCAGAATCGGAGTTTCTGTGCCAATTTCGCATATTTGCATGCAAACCCACTGATCTAGCACGCGAAACAGCGATTCCGCACAGAAATACACTTCTGAAACGAAGAATCGTCGAATCTGACATAAGCTCGAATAAATCGTGATCGTGCTTGCCGCATCAGAGTTTCTGTGCCAATTTCGCGTCGTTGCATGCAAATGCACTGATCTAGCACGCGAGAGAACGATTCCGCACAGAAATACACATCTGAAACGAAGAATCGTCGAATTTGACATAAGCTCGAATAAATCGTGATCGTGCTTGCCGCATCAGAGTTTCTGTGCCAATTTCGCGTCGTTGCATGCAAATGCACTGATCTAGCACGCGAAAGAACGATTCCGCACAGAAATACACATCTGAAACGAAGAATCGTCGAATTTGACATAACCACGAATAAATCGTGATCGTGCTTGCCGCGCCGGAGTTTCTGTGCCAATTTCGCTTTGTTGCATGTAAATGCACTGATCTAGCACGCGAAACAACGATTCCGTACAGAAATACACTTCTGAAACGAAGAATCGTCGAGTCTGACATAAGTTCGAATAAATCGTGATCGTGCTAGCAGAATCGGAGTTTCTGTGCCAATTTCGCATATTTGCATGCAAATGCACTGATCTAGCACGCGAAACAGCGATTCCGCACAGAAATACACTTCTGAAACGAAGAATCGTCGAATCTGACATAAGCTCGAATTAATCGTGATCGTGCTTGCCGCACCGGAGTTTCTGTGCAAATTTCGCTTCGTTGCATGCAAATGCACTGATCTAGCACGCGAAACAGCGATTCCGCACAGAAATACACTTCTGAAACGAAGAATCGTCGAATCTGACATAAGGTCGAACAAATGGTGATCGTGCTTGCCGAATCGGAGTTTCTGTGCCAATTTCGCATATTTGCATGCAAACCCACTGATCTAGCACGCAAAACAGCGATTCCGCACAGAAATACTCTTCTGATATGAAGAATCGTCGAATCCAACATAAGATCGAATAAATCGTGATCGTGCTAGCAGAATCGGAGTTTCTGTGCCAATTTCGCATATTTGCATGCAAATGCACTGATCCAGCACTCGAAACAGCGATTCCGCACAGAAATACACTTCTGAAACGAAGAATCGTCGAATCTGACATAAGCTCGAATAAATCGTGATCGTGCTTGCCGCACCAGAGTTTCTGTGCCAATTTCGCTTCGTTGCATGCAAATGCACTGATCTACCACGCGAAACAGCGATTCCGCACAGAAATACACTTCTGAAACGAAGAATCGTCGAATCTGACATAAGGTCGAATAAATGGTGATCGTGCTAGCAGATTCGGAGTTTCTGTGCCAATTTCGCATATTTGCATGCAAATGCACTGTTCTAGCACGCGAAACAACGATTCCGCACAGAAATACACTTCTGAAATGAAGAATCGTCGAATCTGACATAAGGTCGAATAAATCGTGATCGTGCTAGCAGAATCGGAGTTTCTGTGCCAATTTCGCTTCGTTGCATGTAAATGCACTGATCTAGCACGCGAAACAATGATTCCGCACAGAAATACACTTCTGAAACGAAGAATCGTCGTATCTGACATAAGCTCGAATAAATCGTGATCGTGCTTGCCGCATCGGAGTTTCTGTGCCAATTTCGCTTCGTTGCATGTAAATGCACTGATCTAGCACGCGAAACAACGATTCCGTACAGAAATACACTTCTGAAACGAAGAATCGTCGAGTCTGACATAAGCTCGAATAAATCGTGATCGTGCTAGCAGAATCGGAGTTTCTGTGCCAATTTCGCATATTTGCATGCAAATGCACTGATCTAGCACGCGAAACAACGATTCCGTACAGAAATACACTTCTGAAACGAAGAATCGTCGAGTCTGACATAAGCTCGAATAAATCGTGATCGTGCTAGCAGAATCGGAGTTTCTGTGCCAATTTCGCATATTTGCATGCAAATGCACTGATCTAGCACGCGAAACAGCGATTCCGCACAGAAATACACTTCTGAAACGAAGAATCGTCGAATCTGACATAAGGTCGAATAAATGGTGATCGTGCTTGCCGAATCGGAGTTTCTGTGCCAATTTCGCATATTTGCATGCAAACCCACTGATCTAGCACGCAAAACAGCGATTCCGCACAGAAATACTCTTCTGATATGAAGAATCGTCGAATCCAACATAAGATCGAATAAATCGTGATCGTGCTTGCCGCATCGGAGTTTCTGTGCCAATTTCGCTTCGTAGCATGTAAATGCACTGATCTAGCACGCGAAACAACGATTCCGCACAGAAATACACTTCTGAAACGAAGAATCGTCGAATCTGACATAAGCTCGAATAAATCGTGATCGTGCTAGCAGAATCGGAGTTTCTGTGCCAATTTCGCATATTTGCATGCAAATGCACTGTTCTAGCACGCGAAACAACGATTCCGCACAGAAATACACTTCTGAAACGAAGAATCGTCGAGTCTGACATAAGCTCGAATAAATCGTGATCGTGCTAGCAGAATCGGAGTTTCTGTGCCAATTTCGCATATTTGCATGCAAACCCACTGATTTAGCAATCGAAACAGCGATTCCGCACAGAAATACACTTCTGAAACGAAGAATCGTCGAATCTGACATAAGCTCGAATAAATCGTGATCGTGCTTGCCGCATCAGTGTTTCTGTGCCAATTTCGCGTCGTTGCATGCAAATGCACTGATCTAGCACGCGAAAGAACGATTCCGCACAGAAATACACATCTGAAACGAAGAATCGTCGAATTTGACATAAGCTCGAATAAATCGTGATCGTGCTTGCCGCATCAGAGTTTCTGTGCCAATTTCGCGTCGTTGCATGCAAATGCACTGATCTAGCACGCGAAAGAACGATTCCGCACAGAAATACACATCTGAAACGAAGAATCGTCGAATTTGACATAACCTCGAATAAATCGTGATCGTGCTTGCCGCGCCGGAGTTTCTGTGCCAATTTCGCTTCGTTGCATGTAAATGCACTGATCTAGCACGCGAAACAACGATTCCGTACAGAAATGCACTTCTGAAACGAAGAATCGTCGAGTCTGACATAAGTTCGAATAAATCGTGATCGTGCTAGCAGAATCGGAGTTTCTGTGCCAATTTCGCATATTTGCATGCAAACTCACTGATCTACCACGCGAAACAGCGATACCGTACAGAAATACACTTCTGAAACGAAGAATCGTCGAGTCTGACATAAGCTGGAATAAATCGTGATCGTGCTAGCAGAATCGGAGTTTCTGTGCCAATTTCGCATATTTGCATGCAAATGCACTGATCTAGCACGCGAAACAGCGATTCCGCACAGAAATACACTTCTGAAACGAAGAATCGTCGAATCTGACATAAGCTCGAATAAATCGTGATCGTGCATGCCGAATCGGGCTTTCTGTGCCAATTTCGCATATTTGCATGCAAACTCACTGATCTACCACGCGAAACAGCGATACCGTACAGAAATACACTTCTGAAACGAAGAATCGTCGAGTCTGACATAAGCTCGAATAAATCGTGATCGTGCTAGCAGAATCGGAGTTTCTGTGCCAATTTCGCATATTTGCATGCAAATGCACTGATCCAGCACTCGAAACAGCGATTCCGCACAGAAATACACTTCTGAAACGAAGAATCGTCGAATCTGACATAAGCTCGAATAAATCGTGATCGTGCTTGCCGCACCGGAGTTTCTGTGCCAATTTCGCTTCGTTGCATGCAAATGCACTGATCTACCACGCGAAACAGCGATTCCGCACAGAAATACACATCTGAAACGAAGAATCGTCGAATTTGACATAACCACGAATAAATCGTGATCGTGCTTGCCGCGCCGGAGTTTCTGTGCCAATTTCGCTTCGTTGCATGCAAATGCACTGATCTAGCACGCGAAACAGCGATTCCGCACAGAAATACACTTCTGAAACGAAGAATCGTCGAATCTGACATAAGGTCGAATAAATGGTGATCGTGCTTGCCGAATCGGAGTTTCTGTGCCAATTTCGCATATTTGCATGCAAACCCACTGATCTAGCACGCAAAACAGCGATTCCGCACAGAAATACTCTTCTGATATGAAGAATCGTCGAATCCAACATAAGATCGAATAAATCGTGATCGTGCTAGCAGAATCGGAGTTTCTGTGCCAATTTCGCATATTTGCATGCAAATGCACTGATCCAGCACTCGAAACAGCGATTCCGCACAGAAATACACTTCTGAAACGAAGAATCGTCGAATCTGACATAAGCTCGAATAAATCGTGATCGTGCTTGCCGCACCGGAGTTTCTGTGTCAATTTCGCTTCGTTGCATGCAAATGCACTGATCTACCACGCGAAACAGCGATTCCGCACAGAAATACACTTCTGAAACGAAGAATCGTCGAATCTGACATAAGGTCGAATAAATGGTGATCGTGCTAGCAGATTCGGAGTTTCTGTGCCAATTTCGCATATTTGCATGCAAATGCACTGTTCTAGCACGCGAAACAACGATTCCGCACAGAAATACACTTCTGAAATGAAGAATCGTCGAATTTGACATAAGCTCGAATAAATCGTGATCGTGCTTGCCGCATCAGAGTTTCTGTGCCAATTTCGCGTCGTTGCATGCAAATGCACTGATCTAGCACGCGAAAGAACGATTCCGCACAGAAATACACATCTGAAACGAAGAATCGTCGAATTTGACATAACCTCGAATAAATCGTGATCGTGCTTGCCGCGCCGGAGTTTCTGTGCCAATTTCGCTTCGTTGCATGTAAATGCACTGATCTAGCACGCGAAACAACGATTCCGTACAGAAATGCACTTCTGAAACGAAGAATCGTCGAGTCTGACATAAGTTCGAATAAATCGTGATCGTGCTAGCAGAATCGGAGTTTCTGTGCCAATTTCGCATATTTGCATGCAAATGCACTGATCCAGCACTCGAAACAGCGATTCCGCACAGAAATACACTTCTGAAACGAAGAATCGTCGAATCTGACATAAGCTCGAATAAATCGTGATCGTGCTTGCCGCACCGGAGTTTCTGTGCCAATTTCGCATATTTGCTTGCAAACCCACTGATCTACCACGCGAAACAGCGATTCCGCACAGAAATACACTTCTGAAACGAAGAATCGTCGAATCTGACATAAGGTCGAATAAATGGTGATCGTGCTTGCCGAATCGGAGTTTCTGTGCCAATTTCGCATATTTGCTTGCAAACCCACTGATCTAGCACGCAAAACAGCGATTCCGCACAGAAATACTCTTCTGATATGAAGAATCGTCGAATCCAACATAAGATCGAATAAATCGTGATCGTGCTTGCCGCATCGGAGTTTCTGTGCCAATTTCGCTTCGTTGCATGTAAATGCACTGATCTAGCACGCGAAACAGCGATTCCGCACAGAAATACACTTCTGATACGAAGAATCGTCGAATCTGACATAAGGTCGAATAAATGGTGATCGTGCTTGCCGAATCGGAGTTTCTGTGCCAATTTCGCATATTTGCATGCAAACCCACTGATCTAGCACGCAAAACAGCGATACCGTACAGAAATACACTTCTGAAACGAAGAATCGTCGAGTCTGACATAAGCTCGAATAAATCGTGATCGTGCTAGCAGAATCGGAGTTTCTGTGCCAATTTCGCATATTTGCATGCAAATGCACTGTTCTAGCACGCGAAACAACGATTCCGCACAGAAATACACTTCTGAAACGAAGAATCGTCGAGTCTGACATAAGGTCGAATAAATGGTGATCGTGCTTGCCGAATCGGAGTTTCTGTGCCAATTTCGCATATTTGCATGCAAACCCACTGATCTAGCACGCAAAACAGCGATACCGTACAGAAATACACTTCTGAAACGAAGAATCGTCGAGTCTGACATAAGCTCGAATAAATCGTGATCGTGCTAGCAGAATCGGAGTTTCTGTGCCAATTTCGCATATTTGCATGCAAATGCACTGTTCCAGCACGCGAAACAACGATTCCGCACAGAAATACACTTCTGAAACGAAGAATCGTCGAGTCTGACATAAGCTCGAATAAATCGTGATCGTGCTAGCAGAATCGGAGTTTCTGTGCCAATTTCGCATATTTGCATGCAAACCCACTGATCTAGCACGCGAAACAGCGATTCCGCACAGAAATACACTTCTGAAACGAAGAATCGTCGAATCTGACATAAGCTCGAATAAATCGTGATCGTGCTTGCCGCATCAGAGTTTCTGTGCCAATTTCCCGTCGTTGCATGCAAATGCACTGATCTAGCACGCGAAAGAACGATTCCGCACAGAAACACACATCTGAAACGAAGAATCGTCGAATTTGACATAACCTCGAATAAATCGTGATCGTGCTTGCCGAATCGGACTTTCTGTGCCAATTTCGCATATTTGCATGCAAACTCACTGATCTACCACGCGAAACAGCGATACCGTACAGAAATACACTTCTGAAACGAAGAATCGTCGAGTCTGACATAAGCTGGAATAAATCGTGATCGTGCTAGCAGAATCGGAGTTTCTGTGCCAATTTCGCATATTTGCATGCAAATGCACTGATCTAGCACGCGAAACAGCGATTCCGCACAGAAATACACTTCTGAAACGAAGAATCGTCGAATCTGACATAAGCTCGAATAAATCGTGATCGTGCATGCCGAATCGGGCTTTCTGTGCCAATTTCGCATATTTGCATGCAAACTCACTGATCTACCACGCGAAACAGCGATACCGTACAGAAATACACTTCTGAAACGAAGAATCGTCGAGTCTGACATAAGCTCGAATAAATCGTGATCGTGCTAGCAGAATCGGAGTTTCTGTGCCAATTTCGCATATTTGCATGCAAATGCACTGATCCAGCACTCGAAACAGCGATTCCGCACAGAAATACACTTCTGAAACGAAGAATCGTCGAATCTGACATAAGCTCGAATAAATCGTGATCGTGCTTGCCGAATCGGAGTTTCTGTGCCAATTTCGCATATTTGCATGCAAACCCACTGATCTAGCACGCAAAACAGCGATTCCGCACAGAAATACTCTTCTGATATGAAGAATCGTCGAATCCAACATAAGATCGAATAAATCGTGATCGTGCTAGCAGAATCGGAGTTTCTGTGCCAATTTCGCATATTTGCATGCAAATGCACTGATCCAGCACTCGAAACAGCGATTCCGCACAGAAATACACTTCTGAAACGAAGAATCGTCGAATCTGACATAAGCTCGAATAAATCGTGATCGTGCTTGCCGCACCGGAGTTTCTGTGCCAATTTCGCTTCGTTGCATGCAAATGCACTGATCTAGCACGCGAAACAGCGATTCCGCACAGAAATACACTTCTGAAACGAAGAATCGTCGAATCTGACATAAGGTCGAATAAATGGTGATCGTGCTTGCCGAATCGGAGTTTCTGTGCCAATTTCGCATATTTGCATGCAAACCCACTGATCTAGCACGCAAAACAGCGATTCCGCACAGAAATACTCTTCTGATATGAAGAATCGTCGAATCCAACATAAGATCGAATAAATCGTGATCGTGCTAGCAGAATCGGAGTTTCTGTGCCAATTTCGCATATTTGCATGCAAATGCACTGATCCAGCACTCGAAACAGCGATTCCGCACAGAAATACACTTCTGAAACGAAGAATCGTCGAATCTGACATAAGCTCGAATAAATCGTGATCGTGCTTGCCGCACCAGAGTTTCTGTGCCAATTTCGCTTCGTTGCATGCAAATGCACTGATCTACCACGCGAAACAGCGATTCCGCACAGAAATACACTTCTGAAACGAAGAATCGTCGAATCTGACATAAGGTCGAATAAATGGTGATCGTGCTAGCAGATTCGGAGTTTCTGTGCCAATTTCGCATATTTGCATGCAAATGCACTGTTCTAGCACGCGAAACAACGATTCCGCACAGAAATACACTTCTGAAATGAAGAATCGTCGAATCTGACATAAGGTCGAATAAATCGTGATCGTGCTAGCAGAATCGGAGTTTCTGTGCCAATTTCGCTTCGTTGCATGTAAATGCACTGATCTAGCACGCGAAACAATGATTCCGCACAGAAATACACTTCTGAAACGAAGAATCGTCGTATCTGACATAAGCTCGAATAAATCGTGATCGTGCTTGCCGCATCGGAGTTTCTGTGCCAATTTCGCTTCGTTGCATGTAAATGCACTGATCTAGCACGCGAAACAACGATTCCGTACAGAAATACACTTCTGAAACGAAGAATCGTCGAGTCTGACATAAGCTCGAATAAATCGTGATCGTGCTAGCAGAATCGGAGTTTCTGTGCCAATTTCGCATATTTGCATGCAAATGCACTGATCTAGCACGCGAAACAACGATTCCGTACAGAAATACACTTCTGAAACGAAGAATCGTCGAGTCTGACATAAGCTCGAATAAATCGTGATCGTGCTAGCAGAATCGGAGTTTCTGTGCCAATTTCGCTTCGTTGCATGTAAATGCACTGATCTAGCACGCGAAACAATGATTCCGCACAGAAATACACTTCTGAAACGAAGAATCGTCGTATCTGACATAAGCTCGAATAAATCGTGATCGTGCTTGCCGCATCGGAGTTTCTGTGCCAATTTCGCTTCGTTGCATGTAAATGCACTGATCTAGCACGCGAAACAACGATTCCGCACAGAAATACACTTCTGAAACGAAGAATCGTCGAATCTGACATAAGCTCGAATAAATCGTGATCGTGCTAGCAGAATCGGAGTTTCTGTGCCAATTTCGCATATTTGCATGCAAATGCACTGTTCTAGCACGCGAAACAACGATTCCGCACAGAAATACACTTCTGAAACGAAGAATCGTCGAGTCTGACATAAGCTCGAATAAATCGTGATCGTGCTAGCAGAATCGGAGTTTCTGTGCCAATTTCGCATATTTGCATGCAAACCCACTGATTTAGCAATCGAAACAGCGATTCCGCACAGAAATACACTTCTGAAACGAAGAATCGTCGAATCTGACATAAGCTCGAATAAATCGTGATCGTGCTTGCCGCATCAGTGTTTCTGTGCCAATTTCGCGTCGTTGCATGCAAATGCACTGATCTAGCACGCGAAAGAACGATTCCGCACAGAAATACACATCTGAAACGAAGAATCGTCGAATTTGACATAAGCTCGAATAAATCGTGATCGTGCTTGCCGCATCAGAGTTTCTGTGCCAATTTCGCGTCGTTGCATGCAAATGCACTGATCTAGCACGCGAAAGAACGATTCCGCACAGAAATACACATCTGAAACGAAGAATCGTCGAATTTGACATAACCTCGAATAAATCGTGATCGTGCTTGCCGCGCCGGAGTTTCTGTGCCAATTTCGCTTCGTTGCATGTAAATGCACTGATCTAGCACGCGAAACAACGATTCCGTACAGAAATGCACTTCTGAAACGAAGAATCGTCGAGTCTGACATAAGTTCGAATAAATCGTGATCGTGCTAGCAGAATCGGAGTTTCTGTGCCAATTTCGCATATTTGCATGCAAACTCACTGATCTACCACGCGAAACAGCGATACCGTACAGAAATACACTTCTGAAACGAAGAATCGTCGAGTCTGACATAAGCTGGAATAAATCGTGATCGTGCTAGCAGAATCGGAGTTTCTGTGCCAATTTCGCATATTTGCATGCAAATGCACTGATCTAGCACGCGAAACAGCGATTCCGCACAGAAATACACTTCTGAAACGAAGAATCGTCGAATCTGACATAAGCTCGAATAAATCGTGATCGTGCATGCCGAATCGGGCTTTCTGTGCCAATTTCGCATATTTGCATGCAAACTCACTGATCTACCACGCGAAACAGCGATACCGTACAGAAATACACTTCTGAAACGAAGAATCGTCGAGTCTGACATAAGCTCGAATAAATCGTGATCGTGCTAGCAGAATCGGAGTTTCTGTGCCAATTTCGCATATTTGCATGCAAATGCACTGATCCAGCACTCGAAACAGCGATTCCGCACAGAAATACACTTCTGAACGAAGAATCGTCGAATCTGACATAAGCTCGAATAAATCGTGATCGTGCTTGCCGCACCGGAGTTTCTGTGCCAATTTCGCTTCGTTGCATGCAAATGCACTGATCTACCACGCGAAACAGCGATTCCGCACAGAAATACACATCTGAAACGAAGAATCGTCGAATTTGACATAACCACGAATAAATCGTGATCGTGCTTGCCGCGCCGGAGTTTCTGTGCCAATTTCGCTTCGTTGCATGCAAATGCACTGATCTAGCACGCGAAACAGCGATTCCGCACAGAAATACACTTCTGAAACGAAGAATCGTCGAATCTGACATAAGGTCGAATAAATGGTGATCGTGCTTGCCGAATCGGAGTTTCTGTGCCAATTTCGCATATTTGCATGCAAACCCACTGATCTAGCACGCAAAACAGCGATTCCGCACAGAAATACTCTTCTGATATGAAGAATCGTCGAATCTGACATAAGCTCGAATAAATCGTGATCGTGCTTGCCGCACCGGAGTTTCTGTGTCAATTTCGCTTCGTTGCATGCAAATGCACTGAATCTACCACGCGAAACAGCGATTCCGCACAGAAATACACTTCTGAAACGAAGAATCGTCGAATCTGACATAAGGTCGAATAAATGGTGATCGTGCTAGCAGATTCGGAGTTTCTGTGCCAATTTCGCATATTTGCATGCAAATGCACTGTTCTAGCACGCGAAACAACGATTCGCACAGAATACACTTCTGAAACGAAGAATCGTCGAGTCTGACATAAGCTCGAATAAATCGTGATCGTGCTAGCAGAATCGGAGTTTCTGTGCCAATTTCGCATATTTGCATGCAAACCCACTGATCTAGCACGCGAAACAGCGATTCCGCACAGAAATACACATCTGAAACGAAGAATCGTCGAATTTGACATAACCTCGAATAAATCGTGATCGTGCTTGCCGCGCCGGAGTTTCTGTGCCAATTTCGCTTCGTTGCATGTAAATGCACTGATCTAGCACGCGAAACAACGATTCCGTACAGAAATGCACTTCTGAAACGAAGAATCGTCGAGTCTGACATAAGTTCGAATAAATCGTGATCGTGCTAGCAGAATCGGAGTTTCTGTGCCAATTTCGCATATTTGCATGCAAATGCACTGATCCAGCACTCGAAACAGCGATTCCGCACAGAAATACACTTCTGAAACGAAGAATCGTCGAATCTGACATAAGCTCGAATAAATCGTGATCGTGCTTGCCGCACCGAGTTTCTGTGCCAATTTCGCTTCGTTGCATGCAAATGCACTGATCTACCACGCGAAACAGCGATCCGCACAGAAATACACTTCTGAAACGAAGAATCGTCGAATCTGACATAAGGTCGAATAAATGGTGATCGTGCTTGCCGAATCGGAGTTTCTGTGCCAATTTCGCATATTTGCTTGCAAACCCACTGATCTAGCACGCAAAACAGCGATTCCGCACAGAAATACTCTTCTGATATGAAGAATCGTCGAATCCAACATAAGATCGAATAAATCGTGATCGTGCTTGCCGCATCGGAGTTTCTGTGCCAATTTCGCTTCGTTGCATGTAAATGCACTGATCTAGCACGCGAAACAGCGATTCCGCACAGAAATACACTTCTGATACGAAGAATCGTCGAATCTGACATAAGGTCGAATAAATGGTGATCGTGCTTGCCGAATCGGAGTTTCTGTGCCAATTTCGCATATTTGCATGCAAACCCACTGATCTAGCACGCAAAACAGCGATACCGTACAGAAATACACTTCTGAAACGAAGAATCGTCGAGTCTGACATAAGCTCGAATAAATCGTGATCGTGCTAGCAGAATCGGAGTTTCTGTGCCAATTTCGCATATTTGCATGCAAATGCACTGTTCTAGCACGCGAAACAACGATTCCGCACAGAAATACACTTCTGAAACGAAGAATCGTCGAGTCTGACATAAGGTCGAATAAATGGTGATCGTGCTTGCCGAATCGGAGTTTCTGTGCCAATTTCGCATATTTGCATGCAAACCCACTGATCTAGCACGCAAAACAGCGATACCGTACAGAAATACACTTCTGAAACGAAGAATCGTCGAGTCTGACATAAGCTCGAATAAATCGTGATCGTGCTAGCAGAATCGGAGTTTCTGTGCCAATTTCGCATATTTGCATGCAAATGCACTGTTCCAGCACGCGAAACAACGATTCCGCACAGAAATACACTTCTGAAACGAAGAATCGTCGAGTCTGACATAAGCTCGAATAAATCGTGATCGTGCTAGCAGAATCGGAGTTTCTGTGCCAATTTCGCATATTTGCATGCAAACCCACTGATCTAGCACGCGAAACAGCGATTCCGCACAGAAATACACTTCTGAAACGAAGAATCGTCGAATCTGACATAAGCTCGAATAAATCGTGATCGTGCTTGCCGCATCAGAGTTTCTGTGCCAATTTCCCGTCGTTGCATGCAAATGCACTGATCTAGCACGCGAAAGAACGATCCGCACAGAAACACACATCTGAAACGAAGAATCGTCGAATTTGACATAACCTCGAATAAATCGTGATCGTGCTTGCCGAATCGGACTTTCTGTGCCAATTTCGCATATTTGCATGCAAACTCACTGATCTACCACGCGAAACAGCGATACCGTACAGAAATACACTTCTGAAACGAAGAATCGTCGAGTCTGACATAAGCTGGAATAAATCGTGATCGTGCTAGCAGAATCGGAGTTTCTGTGCCAATTTCGCATATTTGCATGCAAATGCACTGATCTACCACGCGAAACAGCGATACCGTACAGAAATACACTTCTGAAACGAAGAATCGTCGAGTCTGACATAAGCTCGAATAAATCGTGATCGTGCTAGCAGAATCGGAGTTTCTGTGCCAATTTCGCATATTTGCATGCAAATGCACTGATCCAGCACTCGAAACAGCGATTCCGCACAGAAATACACTTCTGAAACGAAGAATCGTCGAATCTGACATAAGCTCGAATAAATCGTGATCGTGCTTGCCGCACCGGAGTTTCTGTGCCAATTTCGCTTCGTTGCATGCAAATGCACTGATCTACCACGCGAAACAGCGATTCCGCACAGAAATACACATCTGAAACGAAGAATCGTCGAATTTGACATAACCACGAATAAATCGTGATCGTGCTTGCCGCGCCGGAGTTTCTGTGCCAATTTCGCTTCGTTGCATGCAAATGCACTGATCTAGCACGCGAAACAGCGATTCCGCACAGAAATACACTTCTGAAACGAAGAATCGTCGAATCTGACATAAGGTCGAATAAATGGTGATCGTGCTTGCCGAATCGGAGTTTCTGTGCCAATTTCGCATATTTGCATGCAAACCCACTGATCTAGCACGCAAAACAGCGATTCCGCACAGAAATACTCTTCTGATATGAAGAATCGTCGAATCCAACATAAGATCGAATAAATCGTGATCGTGCTAGCAGAATCGGAGTTTCTGTGCCAATTTCGCATATTTGCATGCAAATGCACTGATCCAGCACTCGAAACAGCGATTCCGCACAGAAATACACTTCTGAAACGAAGAATCGTCGAATCTGACATAAGCTCGAATAAATCGTGATCGTGCTTGCCGCACCGGAGTTTCTGTGTCAATTTCGCTTCGTTGCATGCAAATGCACTGATCTACCACGCGAAACAGCGATTCCGCACAGAAATACACTTCTGAAACGAAGAATCGTCGAATCTGACATAAGGTCGAATAAATGGTGATCGTGCTAGCAGATTCGGAGTTTCTGTGCCAATTTCGCATATTTGCATGCAAATGCACTGTTCTAGCACGCGAAACAACGATTCCGCACAGAAATACACTTCTGAAACGAAGAATCGTCGAGTCTGACATAAGCTCGAATAAATCGTGATCGTGCTAGCAGAATCGGAGTTTCTGTGCCAATTTCGCATATTTGCATGCAAACCCACTGATCTAGCACGCGAAACAGCGATTCCGCACAGAAATACACATCTGAAACGAAGAATCGTCGAATTTGACATAACCTCGAATAAATCGTGATCGTGCTTGCGCGCCGGAGTTTCTGTGCCAATTTCGCTTCGTTGCATGTAAATGCACTGATCTAGCACGCGAAACAACGATTCCGTACAGAAATGCACTTCTGAAACGAAGAATCGTCGAGTCTGACATAAGTTCGAATAAATCGTGATCGTGCTAGCAGAATCGGAGTTTCTGTGCCAATTTCGCATATTTGCATGCAAATGCACTGATCCAGCACTCGAAACAGCGATTCCGCACAGAAATACACTTCTGAAACGAAGAATCGTCGAATCTGACATAAGCTCGAATAAATCGTGATCGTGCTTGCCGCACCGGAGTTTCTGTGCCAATTTCGCTTCGTTGCATGCAAATGCACTGATCTACCACGCGAAACAGCGATTCCGCACAGAAATACACTTCTGAAACGAAGAATCGTCGAATCTGACATAAGGTCGAATAAATGGTGATCGTGCTTGCCGAATCGGAGTTTCTGTGCCAATTTCGCATATTTGCTTGCAAACCCACTGATCTAGCACGCAAAACAGCGATTCCGCACAGAAATACTCTTCTGATATGAAGAATCGTCGAATCCAACATAAGATCGAATAAATCGTGATCGTGCTTGCCGCATCGGAGTTTCTGTGCCAATTTCGCTTCGTTGCATGTAAATGCACTGATCTAGCACGCGAAACAGCGATTCCGCACAGAAATACACTTCTGATACGAAGAATCGTCGAATCTGACATAAGGTCGAATAAATGGTGATCGTGCTTGCCGAATCGGAGTTTCTGTGCCAATTTCGCATATTTGCATGCAAACCCACTGATCTAGCACGCAAAACAGCGATACCGTACAGAAATACACTTCTGAAACGAAGAATCGTCGAGTCTGACATAAGCTCGAATAAATCGTGATCGTGCTAGCAGAATCGGAGTTTCTGTGCCAATTTCGCATATTTGCATGCAAATGCACTGTTCTAGCACGCGAAACAACGATTCCGCACAGAAATACACTTCTGAAACGAAGAATCGTCGAGTCTGACATAAGGTCGAATAAATGGTGATCGTGCTTGCCGAATCGGAGTTTCTGTGCCAATTTCGCATATTTGCATGCAAACCCACTGATCTAGCACGCAAAACAGCGATACCGTACAGAAATACACTTCTGAAACGAAGAATCGTCGAGTCTGACATAAGCTCGAATAAATCGTGATCGTGCTAGCAGAATCGGAGTTTCTGTGCCAATTTCGCATATTTGCATGCAAATGCACTGTTCCAGCACGCGAAACAACGATTCCGCACAGAAATACACTTCTGAAACGAAGAATCGTCGAGTCTGACATAAGCTCGAATAAATCGTGATCGTGCTAGCAGAATCGGAGTTTCTGTGCCAATTTCGCATATTTGCATGCAAACCCACTGATCTAGCACGCGAAACAGCGATTCCGCACAGAAATACACTTCTGAAACGAAGAATCGTCGAATCTGACATAAGCTCGAATAAATCGTGATCGTGCTTGCCGCATCAGAGTTTCTGTGCCAATTTCCCGTCGTTGCATGCAAATGCACTGATCTAGCACGCGAAAGAACGATTCCGCACAGAAACACACATCTGAAACGAAGAATCGTCGAATTTGACATAACCTCGAATAAATCGTGATCGTGCCTGCCGAATCGGACTTTCTGTGCCAATTTCGCATATTTGCATGCAAACTCACTGATCTACCACGCGAAACAGCGATACCGTACAGAAATACACTTCTGAAACGAAGAATCGTCGAGTCTGACATAAGCTGGAATAAATCGTGATCGTGCTAGCAGAATCGGAGTTTCTGTGCCAATTTCGCATATTTGCATGCAAATGCACTGATCTAGCATGCGAAACAGCGATTCCGCACAGAAATACACTTCTGAAACGAAGAATCGTCGAATCTGACATAAGCTCGAATAAATCGTGATCGTGCATGCCGAATCGGGCTTTCTGTGCCAATTTCGCATATTTGCATGCAAACTCACTGATCTACCACGCGAAACAGCGATACCGTACAGAAATACACTTCTGAAACGAAGAATCGTCGAGTCTGACATAAGCTCGAATAAATCGTGATCGTGCTAGCAGAATCGGAGTTTCTGTGCCAATTTCGCATATTTGCATGCAAATGCACTGATCCAGCACTCGAAACAGCGATTCCGCACAGAAATACACTTCTGAAACGAAGAATCGTCGAATCTGACATAAGCTCGAATAAATCGTGATCGTGCTTGCCGCACCGGAGTTTCTGTGCCAATTTCGCTTCGTTGCATGCAAATGCACTGATCTACCACGCGAAACAGCGATTCCGCACAGAAATACACATCTGAAACGAAGAATCGTCGAATTTGACATACCACGAATAAATCGTGATCGTGCTTGCCGCGCCGGAGTTTCTGTGCCAATTTCGCTTCGTTGCATGCAAATGCACTGATCTAG
>NW_027469962.1:0-50702 GCF_051020765.1 Lasioglossum baleicum | reverse complement strand
GCCTGCGGGATGCATCCTCTCGCACGTGTTTTACTCGTCTAAGCTGCGGGATGCATCCTCTCGCACGTGTTTTTACTCGACTAGCCTGCGGGATGCATCCTCTCGCACGTGTTTTTACTCGACTAGCCTGCGGGATGCATCCTCTCGCACGTGTTTTTACTCGACTAGCCTGCGGGATGCATCCTCTCGCACGTGTTTTTATTCGACTAGCCTGCGGGATGCATCCTCTCGCACGTGATTTTACTCGACTAGCCTGCGGGATGCATCCTCTCGCCCGTGTTTTTACTCGTCTAAGCTGCGGGATGCATCCTCTCGCACGTGTTTTTACTCGACTAGCCTGCGGGATGCATCCTCTCGCACGTGTCTTAACTCGACTAGCCTGCGGGATGCATCCTCTCGCACGTGTTTTTACTCGACTAGCCTGCGGGATGCATCCTCTCGCACGTGTTTTTACTCGACTAGCCTGCGGGATGCATCATCTCGCACGTGTTTTTGCTCGACTAGCCTGCGGGATGCATCCTCTCGCACCTGTTTTTTGCTCGACTAGCCTGCGGGATGCATCATCTCGCACGTGTTTTTTGCTCGACTAGCCTGCGGGATGCATCCTCTCGCACCTGTTTTTGCTCGACTAGCCTGCGGGACGCATCCTCTGGCACGTGTTCTTCACTCGACTAGCCTGCGGGATGCATCCTCTCGCACGTGTTTTTACTCGACTAGCCTGCGGGATGCATCCTCTCGCACGTGTTTTACTCGAGTAACCTGCGGGATGCATCCTCTCGCACGTGTTTTTACTCTACTAGCCTGCGGGGTGCATCCTCTCGCACGTGTTTTTACTCGACTAGTCTGCGGGATGCATCCTCTCGCACGTGTTTTTACTCGACTAGCCTGCGGGAAGCATCCTCGCACGTGTTTTTACTCGACTAGCCTGCGGGATGCATCCTCTCGCACGTGGTTTTACTCGACTAGCCTGCGGGATGCATCCTCTCGCACGTGTTTTTATTCGACTAGCCTGCGGGATGCATCTCTCGCACCTGTTTTGCTCGACTAGCCTGCGGGATGCATCATCTCGCACGTGTTTTTGCTCGACTAGCCTGCGGGATGCATCCTCTCGCACCTGTTTTTTGCTCGACTAGCCTGCGGGACGCATCCTCTGGCACGTGTTCTTCACTCGACTAGCCTGCGGATGCATCCTCTCGCACGTGTTTTTACTCGACTAGCCTGCGGGATGCATCCTCTCGCACGTGTTTTTACTCGACTAGCCTGCGGGATGCATCCTCTCGCACGTGTTTTTACTCGAGTAACCTGCGGGATGCAATCCTCTCGCACGTGTTTTTACTCTACTAGCCTGCGGGGTGCATCCTCTCGCACGTGTTTTACTCGACTAGCCTGCGGGATGCATCCTCTCGCACGTGTTTTTACTCGGACTAGCCAGCGGGATGCATCCTCTCGCACGTGTTTTTACTCGACTAGCCTGCGGGATGCATCCTCTCGCACGTGTTTTTACTCGACTAGCCTGCGGGAAGCATCCTCTCGCACGTGTTTTACTCGACTAGCCTGCGGGATGCATCCTCTCGCACGTGTTTTTACTCGACTAGCCTGCGGGATGCATCCTCTCGCACGTGTTTTTGCTCGACTAGGCCTGCGGGATGCATCCACTCGCACGTGTTTTTACACGACTAGCCTGCGGGATGCATCCTCTCGCACGTGATTTTGCCCGACTAGCCTGCGTGATGCATCCTCTCGCACGTGTTTTTACTCGACTAGCCTGCGGGATTGCATCCTCTCGCACGTGTTTTTACTCGACTAGCCTGCGGGATGCATCCTCTCGCACGTGTTTTTACTCAACTAGCCTGCGGGATGCATCCTCTCGCACGTGTTTTTACTCGACTAGCCTGCGGGATGCATCGTATCGCACGTGTTTTTACTCGACTAGCCTGCGGGATTCATCCTCTCGCACGTGTTTTTACTCGACTAGCCTGCGGGATGCATCCTCTCGCACGTGTTTTTACTCGAGTAGCCTGCGGGATGCATCCTCTCGCACGTGTTTTTACTCGACTAGCCTGCGGGATGCATCCTCTCGCTCGTGTTTTTACTCGACTAGCCTGCGGGATGCATCCTCTCGCACGTGTTTTTACTCGAGTAGCCTTGCGGGATGCATCCTTTCGCACGTGTTTTACTCGACTAGCCTGCGGGATGCATCCTCTCGCACGTGTTTTACTCGACTAGCCTGCGGGATGCATCCTCTCGGCACGTGTTTTTGCACGACTAGCCTGCGGGATGCATCCTCACGCACGTGGTTTTTACAAGACTAGCCTGCGGGATGCATCCTCTCGCACGTGTTTTTACCCGGACTAGCCTGCGGGATGCATCCTCTCGCACGTGTTTTTACTCGACTAGCCTGCGGGATGCATCCTCTCGCACGTGTTTTTACTCGACTAGCCTGCGGATGCATCCTCTCGCACGTGTTTTTACTCGGACTAGCCTGCGGGATGCATCCTCTCGCACGTGTTTTTACTCGACTAGCCTGCGGGATGCATCCTCTCGCACGTGTTTTTACTCGACTAGCCTGCGGGATGCATCCTCTCGCACGTGTTTTTACTCGACTATCCTACGGGATGCATCCTCTCGCACGTGTTTTTGCTCGACTAGCCTGCGGGACGCATCCACTCGCACGTGTTTTTCACTCGACTAGCCTGCGGGATGCATCTTCTCGCACGTGTTTTTACTCGACTAGCCTGCGGGATGCATCCTCTCGCACGTGTTTTTGCTCGACTAGCCTGCGGACGCATCCTCTCATACGTGTTTTTACTCGACTAGCCTGCGGGATGCATCCTCTCGCACGTGTTTTTGCTCGACTAGCCTGCGGGATGCATCCTCTCGCACGTGTTTTACTCGACTAGCCTGCGGGGTGCATCCTCTCGCACGTGTTTTACTCGACTAGCCTACGGGATGTATCCTCTCGCACGTGTTTTTACTCGACTAGCCTGCGGGATGCATCCTCTCGCACGTGTTTTTACTCGACTAGCCTGCGGGATGCATCCTCTCGCACGTGTTTTTACTCGACTAGCCTGCGGGAAGCATCCTCTCGCACGTGTTTTTACTCGTCTAAGCTGCGGATGCATCCTCTCGCACGTGTTTTTACTCGACCAGCCTGCGAGAAGCATCCTCTCGCACGTGTTTTTACTCGACTAGCCTGCGGGATGCATCCTCTCGCACGTGTTTTTACTCGACTAGCCTGCGGGATGCATCCTCTCGCACGTGTTTTTATTCGACTAGCTGCGGGATGCATCCTCTCGCACGTGATTTTACTCGACTAGCCTGCGGGATGCATCCTCTCGCACGTGTTTTACTCGACTAGCTGCGGGATGCATCCTCTCGCACGTGTTTTTACTCGACTAGCCTGCGGGATGCATCCTCTCGCTCGTGTTTTTACTCGACTAGCCTGCGGGATGCATCCTCTCGCACGTGTTTTTACTCGAGTAGCCTGCGGGATGCATCCTTTCGCACGTGTTTTTACTCGACTAGCCTGCGGGATGCATCCTCAAGCACGTGTTTTTACTCGACTAGCCTGCGGGATGCATCCTCTCGCACGTGTTTTTGCACGACTAGCCTGCGGGATGCATCCTCACGCACGTGTTTTTACTCGACTAGCATGCGGGATGCATCCTCTCGCACGTGTTTTTACTCGACTAGCCTGCGGGATGCATCCTCTCGCACGTGTTTTTACTCGACTAGCCTGCGGGATGCATCCTCTCGCACGTGTTTTTACTCGACTAGCCTGCGGGATGCATCCTCTCGCACGTGTTTTTACTCGACTATCCTACGGGATGCATCCTCTCGCACGTGTTTTTGCTCGACTAGCCTGCGGGACGCATCCACTCGCACGTGTTTTTCACTCGACTAGCCTGCGGGATGCATCTTCTCGCACGTGTTTTTACTCGACTAGCCTGCGGGATGCATCTTCTCGCACGTGTTTTTACTCGACTAGCCTGCGGGATGCATCCTCTCGCACGTGTTTTTGCTCGACTAGCCTGCGGGACGCATCCTCTCATACGTGTTTTTACTCGACTAGCCTGCGGGATGCATCCTCTCGCACGTGTTTTTGCTCGACTAGCCTGCGGGATGCATCCTCTCGCACGTGTTTTTCACTCGACTAGCCTGCGGGATGCATCTTCTCGCACGTGTTTTTACTCGACTAGCCTGCGGGATGCATCCTCTCGCACGTGTTTTTGCTCGACTAGCCTGCGGGACGCATCCTCTCATACGTGTTTTTACTCGACTAGCCTGCGGGATGCATCCTCTCGCACGTGTTTTTGCTCGACTAGCCTGCGGGATGCATCCTCTCGCACGTGTTTTTACTCGACTAGCCTGCGGGGTGCATCCTCTCGCACGTGTTTTTACTCGACTAGCCTACGGGATGTATCCTCTCGCACGTGTTTTTACTCGACTAGCCTGCGGGATGCATCCTCTCGCACGTGTTTTTACTCGACTAGCCTGCGGGATGCATCCTCTCGCACGTGTTTTTACTCGACTAGCCTGCGGGAAGCATCCTCTCGCACGTGTTTTTACTCGTCTAAGCTGCGGGATGCATCCTCTCGCACGTGTTTTTACTCGACCAGCCTGCGAGAAGCATCCTCTCGCACGTGTTTTTACTCGACTAGCCTGCGGGATGCATCCTCTCGCACGTGTTTTTACTCGACTAGCCTGCGGGATGCATCCTCTCGCACGTGTTTTTATTCGACTAGGCTGCGGGATGCATCCTCTCGCACGTGTTTTTACTCGACTAGCCTACGGGATGTATCCTCTCGCACGTGTTTTTACTCGACTAGCCTGCGGGATGCATCCTCTCGCACGTGTTTTAACTCGACTAGCCTGCGGGATGTATCCTCTCGCACGTGTTTTTACTCGACTAGCCTGCGGGATGCATCCTCTCGCACGTGTTTTTACTCGACTAGCCTGCGGGATGCATCCTCTCGCACGTGTTTTTACTCGACTAGCCTGCGGGATGCATCCTCTCGCACGTGTTTTTACTCGTCTAGGCTGCGGGATGCATCCTCTCGCACGTGTTTTTACTCGAGTAGCCTGCGGGATGCATCCTCTCGCACGTGTTTTTACTCGACTAGCCTGCGGGGTGCATCCTCTCGCACGTGTTTTTACTCGACTAGCCTGCGGGATGCATCCTCTCGCACGTGTTTTTACTCGACTAGCCTGCGGGATGCATCCTCTCGCACGTGTTTTTACTCGACTAGCCAGCGGGATGCATCCTCTCGCACGTGTTTTTACTCGACTAGCCTGCGGGATGCATCCTCTCGCACGTGTTTTTACTCGACTAGCCTGCGGGAAGCATCCTCTCGCACGTGTTTTTACTCGACTAGCCTGCGGGATGCATCCTCTCGCACGTGTTTTTACTCGACTAGCCTGCGGGATGCATCCTCTCGCACGTGTTTTTACTCGACTAGCCTGCGGGATGCATCCTCTCACACGTGTTTTTACTCGACTAGCCTACGGGATGTATCCTCTCGCACGTGTTTTTACTCGACTAGCCTGCGGGATGCATCCTCTCGCACGTGTTTTTACTCGACTAGCCTGCGGGATGTATCCTCTCGCACGTGTTTTTACTCAACTAGCCTGCGGGATGCATCCTCTCGCACGTGTTTTTACTCGACTAGCCTGCGGGATGCATCCTCACGCACGTGTTTTTACTCGACTAGCCTGCGGGATGCATCCTCTCGCACTTGTTTTTGCTCGACTAGCCTGCGGGATGCATCCTCTCGCACGTGTTTTTACTCGACTAGCCTGCTGGATGCATCCTCTCAAACGTGTTTTTACTCGACTAGCCTGCGGGATGCATCCTCTCGCACGAGTTTTTGCTCGACTAGCCTGCGGGATGCATCCTCTCGCACTTGTTATTACTCGACTAGCCTGCGGGATGCATCCTCTCGCACGTGTTTTTGCTCGACTAGCCTGCGGGACGCATCCTCTCAAACGTGTTTTTACTCGACTAGCCTGCGGGATGCATCCTCTCGCACGTGTTTTTACTCGACTAGCCTGCGGGTTGCATCCTCTCGCACGTGTTTTTACTCGACTAGCCTGCTGGATGCATCCTCTCAAACGTGTTTTTACTCGACTAGCCTGCGGGATGCATCCTCTCGCACGTGTTTTTGCTCGACTAGCCTGCGGGATGCATCCTCTCGCACTTGTTTTTACTCGACTAGCCTGCAGGATGCATCCTCCCGCACGTGTTTTTACTCGACTAGCCTGCGGGATGCATCCTCTCGCACGTGTTTTTACTCGTCTAAGCTGCGGGATGCATCCGCTCGCACGTGTTTTTACTCGACTAGCCTGCGGGATGCATCCACTCGCACGTGTTTTTACTCGACTAGCCTGCGGGATGCATCCTCTCGCACGTGTTTTTACTCGACTAGCCTGCGGGATGCATCCTCTCGCACGTGTTTTTATTCGACTAGCCTGCGGGATGCATCCTCTCGCACGTGTTTTTACTCGACTAGCCTGCGGGATGCATCCTCTCGCACGTGTTTTTACTCGACTAGCCTGCGGGATGCATCATCTCGCACGTGTTTTTACTCGACTAGCCTGCGGGATGCATCCTCTCGCACGTGTTTTTACTCGACTATCCTACGGGATGCATCCTCTCGCACGTGTTTTTGCTCGACTAGCCTGCGGGACGCATCCACTCGCACGTGTTTTTCACTCGACTAGCCTGCGGGATGCATCTTCTCGCACGTGTTTTTACTCGACTAGCCTGCGGGATGCATCCTCTCGCACGTGTTTTTGCTCGACTAGCCTGCGGGACGCATCCTCTCATACGTGTTTTTACTCGACTAGCCTGCGGGATGCATCCTCTCGCACGTGTTTTTGCTCGACTAGCCTGCGGGATGCATCCTCTCGCACGTGTTTTTACTCGACTAGCCTGCGGGGTGCATCCTCTCGCACGTGTTTTTACTCGACTAGCCTACGGGATGTATCCTCTCGCACGTGTTTTTACTCGACTAGCCTGCGGGATGCATCCTCTCGCACGTGTTTTTACTCGACTAGCCTGCGGGATGCATCCTCTCGCACGTGTTTTTGCCCGACTAGCCTGCGGGATGCATCCTCTCGCACGTGTTTTTACTCGACTAGCCTGCGGGATGCATCCTCTCGCACGTGTTTTTCACTCGACTAGCCTGCGGGATGCATCTTCTCGCACGTGTTTTTACTCGACTAGCCTGCGGGATGCATCCTCTCGCACGTGTTTTTGCTCGACTAGCCTGCGGGACGCATCCTCTCATACGTGTTTTTACTCGACTAGCCTGCGGGATGCATCCTCTCGCACGTGTTTTTGCTCGACTAGCCTGCGGGATGCATCCTCTCGCACGTGTTTTTACTCGACTAGCCTGCGGGGTGCATCCTCTCGCACGTGTTTTTACTCGACTAGCCTACGGGATGCATCCTCTCGCACGTGTTTTTTACTCGACTAGCCTGCGGGATGCATCCTCTCTCACGTGTTTTTACTCGACTAGCCTACGGGATGTATCCTCTCGCACGTGTTTTTACTCGACTAGCCTGCGGGAAGCATCCTCTCGCACGTGTTTTTACTCGTCTAAGCTGCGGGATGCATCCTCTCGCACGTGTTTTTACTCGACCAGCCTGCGAGAAGCATCCTCTCGCACGTGTTTTTACTCGACTAGCCTGCGGGATGCATCCTCTCGCACGTGTTTTTACTCGACTAGCCTGCGGGATGCATCCTCTCGCACGTGTTTTTACTCGACTAGCCTGCGGGAAGCATCCTCTCGCACGTGTTTTTACTCGTCTAAGCTGCGGGATGCATCCTCTCGCACGTGTTTTTACTCGACCAGCCTGCGAGAAGCATCCTCTCGCACGTGTTTTTACTCGACTAGCCTGCGGGATGCATCCTCTCGCACGTGTTTTTACTCGACTAGCCTGCGGGATGCATCCTCTCGCACGTGTTTTTATTCGACTAGGCTGCGGGATGCATCCTCTCGCACGTGATTTTACTCGACTAGCCTGCGGGATGCATCCTCTCGCACGTGTTTTTACTCGACTAGCCTGCGGGATGCATCCTCTCGCACGTGTTTTTACTCGACTAGCCTGCGGGATGCATCCTCTCGCACGTGTTTTTACTCGACTAGCCTGCGGGATGCATCCTCTCTCACGTGTTTTTACTCGACTAGCCTACGGGATGTATCCTCTCGCACGTGTTTTTACTCGACTAGCCTGCGGGATGCATCCTCTCGCACGTGTTTTAACTCGACTAGCCTGCGGGATGTATCCTCTCGCACGTGTTTTTACTCGACTAGCCTGCGGGATGCATCCTCTCGCACGTGTTTTTACTCGACTAGCCTGCGGGATGCATCCTCTCGCACGTGTTTTTACTCGACTAGCCTGCGGGATGCATCCTCTCGCACGTGTTTTTACTCGTCTAGGCTGCGGGATGCATCCTCTCGCACGTGTTTTTACTCGAGTAGCCTGCGGGATGCATCCTCTCGCACGTGTTTTTACTCGACTAGCCTGCGGGGTGCATCCTCTCGCACGTGTTTTTACTCGACTAGCCTGCGGGATGCATCCTCTCGCACGTGTTTTTACTCGACTAGCCTGCGGGATGCATCCTCTCGCACGTGTTTTTACTCGACTAGCCAGCGGGATGCATCCTCTCGCACGTGTTTTTACTCGACTAGCCTGCGGGATGCATCCTCTCGCACGTGTTTTTACTCGACTAGCCTGCGGGAAGCATCCTCTCGCACGTGTTTTTACTCGACTAGCCTGCGGGATGCATCCTCTCGCACGTGTTTTTACTCGACTAGCCTGCGGGATGCATCCTCTCGCACGTGTTTTTACTCGACTAGCCTGCGGGATGCATCCTCTCACACGTGTTTTTACTCGACTAGCCTACGGGATGTATCCTCTCGCACGTGTTTTTACTCGACTAGCCTGCGGGATGCATCCTCTCGCACGTGTTTTTACTCGACTAGCCTGCGGGATGTATCCTCTCGCACGTGTTTTTACTCAACTAGCCTGCGGGATGCATCCTCTCGCACGTGTTTTTACTCGACTAGCCTGCGGGATGCATCCTCACGCACGTGTTTTTACTCGACTAGCCTGCGGGATGCATCCTCTCGCACTTGTTTTTGCTCGACTAGCCTGCGGGATGCATCCTCTCGCACGTGTTTTTACTCGACTAGCCTGCTGGATGCATCCTCTCAAACGTGTTTTTACTCGACTAGCCTGCGGGATGCATCCTCTCGCACGAGTTTTTGCTCGACTAGCCTGCGGGATGCATCCTCTCGCACTTGTTATTACTCGACTAGCCTGCGGGATGCATCCTCTCGCACGTGTTTTTGCTCGACTAGCCTGCGGGACGCATCCTCTCAAACGTGTTTTTACTCGACTAGCCTGCGGGATGCATCCTCTCGCACGTGTTTTTACTCGACTAGCCTGCGGGTTGCATCCTCTCGCACGTGTTTTTACTCGACTAGCCTGCTGGATGCATCCTCTCAAACGTGTTTTTACTCGACTAGCCTGCGGGATGCATCCTCTCGCACGTGTTTTTGCTCGACTAGCCTGCGGGATGCATCCTCTCGCACTTGTTTTTACTCGACTAGCCTGCAGGATGCATCCTCTCGCACGTGTTTTTACTCGACTAGCCTGCGGGATGCATCCTCTCGCACGTGTTTTTACTCGTCTAAGCTGCGGGATGCATCCGCTCGCACGTGTTTTTACTCGACTAGCCTGCGGGATGCATCCACTCGCACGTGTTTTTACTCGACTAGCCTGCGGGATGCATCCTCTCGCACGTGTTTTTACTCGACTAGCCTGCGGGATGCATCCTCTCGCACGTGTTTTTATTCGACTAGCCTGCGGGATGCATCCTCTCGCACGTGTTTTTACTCGACTAGCCTGCGGGATGCATCATCTCGCACGTGTTTTTACTCGACTAGCCTGCGGGATGCATCCTCTCGCACGTGTTTTTACTCAACTAGCCTGCGGCATGCACCCTCGCACGTGTTTTTACTCGACTAGCCTGCGGGATGCATCCTCTCGCACGTGTTTTTACTCGACTAGCCTGCGGGATGCATCCTCTCGCACGTGTTTTTACTCGACTAGCCTGCGGGATGCATCCTCTCGCACGTGTTTTTACTCGACTAGGCTGCGGGATGCATCCTCTCGCACGTGATTTTACTCGACTAGCCTGCGGGATGCATCCTCTAGCACGTGTTTTTACTCGACTAGCCTGCGGGATACATCCTCTCGCACGTGTTTTTACTCGACTAGCCTGCGGGGTGCATCCTCTCGCACGTGTTTTTACTCGATTAGCCTGCGGGATGCATCCTCTCGCACGTGTTTTTACTCGACTAGCCTGCGGGAAGCATCCTCTCGCACGTGTTTTTACTCAACTAGCCTGCGGCATGCACCCTCGCACGTGTTTTTACTCGACTAGCCTGCGGGATGCATCCTCTCGTACGTGTTTTTACTCGACTAGCCTGCGGGATGCATCCTCTCGCACGTGTTTTTACTCGACTGGCCAGCGGGATGCATCCTCTCGCACGTGTTTTTACTCGACTAGCCTGCGGGATGCATCCTCTCGCACGTGTTTTTACTCGACTAGCCTGCGGGAAGCATCCTCTCGCACGTGTTTTTACTCGACTAGCCTGCGGGATGCATCCTCTCGCACGTGTTTTTACTCGACTAGCCTGCGGGATGCATCCTCTCGCACGTGTTTTTACTCGACTAGCCTGCGGGATGCATCCTCTCACACGTGTTTTTACTCGACTAGCCTACGGGATGTATCCTCTCGCACGTGTTTTTACTCGACTAGCCTGCGGGATGCATCCTCTCGCACGTGTTTTTACTCGACTAGCCTGCGGGATGTATCCTCTCGCACGTGTTTTTACTCGAGTAGCCTGCGGGATGCATCCTCTCGCACGTGTTTTTACTCGACTAGCCTGCGGGGTGCATTCTCTCGCACGTGTTTTTACTCGACTAGCCTGCTGGATGCATCCTCTCAAACGTGTTTTTACTCGACTAGCCTGCGGGATGCATCCTCTCGCACGAGTTTTTGCTCGACTAGCCTGCGGGATGCATCCTCTCGCACTTGTTATTACTCGACTAGCCTGCGGGATGCATCCTCTCGCACGTGTTTTTGCTCGACTAGCCTGCGGGACGCATCCTCTCAAACGTGTTTTTACTCGACTAGCCTGCGGGATGCATCCTCTCGCACGTGTTTTTACTCGACTAGCCTGCGGGATGCATCCTCTCGCACGTGTTTTTACTCGACTAGCCTGCGGGATGCATCCTCTCGCACGTGTTTTTACTCGACTAGCCTGCGGGATGCATCCTCTCACACGTGTTTTTACTCGACTAGCCTACGGGATGTATCCTCTCGCACGTGTTTTTACTCGACTAGCCTGCGGGATGCATCCTCTCGCACGTGTTTTTACTCGACTAGCCTGCGGGATGTATCCTCTCGCACGTGTTTTTACTCGAGTAGCCTGCGGGATGCATCCTCTCGCACGTGTTTTTACTCGACTAGCCTGCGGGGTGCATTCTCTCGCACGTGTTTTTACTCGACTAGCCTGCTGGATGCATCCTCTCAAACGTGTTTTTACTCGACTAGCCTGCGGGATGCATCCTCTCGCACGAGTTTTTGCTCGACTAGCCTGCGGGATGCATCCTCTCGCACTTGTTATTACTCGACTAGCCTGCGGGATGCATCCTCTCGCACGTGTTTTTGCTCGACTAGCCTGCGGGACGCATCCTCTCAAACGTGTTTTTACTCGACTAGCCTGCGGGATGCATCCTCTCGCACGTGTTTTTACTCGACTAGCCTGCGGGTTGCATCCTCTCGCACGTGTTTTTACTCGACTAGCCTGCTGGATGCATCCTCTCAAACGTGTTTTTACTCGACTAGCCTGCGGGATGCATCCTCTCGCACGTGTTTTTGCTCGACTAGCCTGCGGGATGCATCCTCTCGCACTTGTTTTTACTCGACTAGCCTGCAGGATGCATCCTCTCGCACGTGTTTTTACTCGACTAGCCTGCGGGATGCATCCTCTCGCACGTGTTTTTACTCGTCTAAGCTGCGGGATGCATCCGCTCGCACGTGTTTTTACTCGACTAGCCTGCGGGATGCATCCACTCGCACGTGTTTTTACTCGACTAGCCTGCGGGATGCATCCTCTCGCACGTGTTTTTACTCGACTGGCCTGCGGGATGCATCCTCTCGCACGTGTTTTTATTCGACTAGCTGCGGGATGCATCCTCTCGCACGTGTTTTTACTCGACTAGCCTGCGGGATGCATCCTCTCGCACGTGTTTTTACTCGACTAGCCTGCGGGATGCATCCTCTCGCACGTGTTTTTACTCAACTAGCCTGCGGCATGCACCCTCGCACGTGTTTTTACTCGACTAGCCTGCGGGATGCATCCTCTCGCACGTGTTTTTGCTCGACTAGCCTGCGGGACGCATCCTCTCGCACGTGTTTTTGCTCGACTAGCCTGCGGGACGCATCCTCTCAAACGTGTTTTTACTCGACTAGCCTGCGGGATGCATCCTCTCGCACGTGTTTTTACTCGACTAGCCTGCGGGTTGCATCCTCTCGCACGTGTTTTACTCGACTAGCCTGCTGGATGCATCCTCTCAACGTGTTTTTACTCGACTAGCCTGCGGGATGCATCCTCTCGCACGTGTTTTTGCTCGACTAGCCTGCGGGATGCATCCTCTCGCACTTGTTTTTACTCGACTAGCCTGCAGGATGCATCCTCTCGCACGTGTTTTTACTCGACTAGCCTGCGGATGCATCCTCTCGCACGTGTTTTTACTCGTCTAAGCTGCGGGATGCATCCGCTCGCACGTGTTTTTACTCGACTAGCCTGCGGGATGCATCCACTCGCACGTGTTTTTACTCGACTAGCCTGCGGGATGCATCCTCTCGCACGTGTTTTTACTCGACTAGCCTGCGGGATGCATCCTCTCGCACGTGTTTTTATTCGACTAGCCTGCGGGATGCATCCTCTCGCACGTGTTTTTACTCGACTAGCCTGCGGGATGCATCCTCTCGCACGTGTTTTTACTCGACTAGCCTGCGGGATGCATCCTCTCGCACGTGTTTTTACTCAACTAGCCTGCGGCATGCACCCTCGCACGTGTTTTTACTCGACTAGCCTGCGGGATGCATCCTCTCGCACGTGTTTTTACTCGACTAGCCTGCGGGATGCATCCTCTCGCACGTGTTTTTACTCGACTAGCCTGCGGGATGCATCCTCTCGCACGTGTTTTTACTCGACTAGGCTGCGGGATGCATCCTCTCGCACGTGATTTTACTCGACTAGCCTGCGGGATGCATCCTCTAGCACGTGTTTTTACTCGACTAGCCTGCGGGATACATCCTCTCGCACGTGTTTTTACTCGACTAGCCTGCGGGGTGCATCCTCTCGCACGTGTTTTTACTCGATTAGCCTGCGGGATGCATCCTCTCGCACGTGTTTTTACTCGACTAGCCTGCGGGAAGCATCCTCTCGCACGTGTTTTTACTCAACTAGCCTGCGGCATGCACCCTCGCACGTGTTTTTACTCGACTAGCCTGCGGGTAGCATCCTCTCGCACGTGTTTTTACTCGACTAGCCTGCGGGATGCATCCTCTCGCACGTGTTTTTACTCGACTAGCCTGCGGGATGCATCCTCTCGCACGTGTTTTTACTCGACTAGCCTGCGGGATGCATCCTCTCACACGTGTTTTTACTCGACTAGCCTACGGGATGTATCCTCTCGCACGTGTTTTTACTCGACTAGCCTGCGGGATGCATCCTCTCGCACGTGTTTTTACTCGACTAGCCTGCGGGATGTATCCTCTCGCACGTGTTTTTACTCGAGTAGCCTGCGGGATGCATCCTCTCGCACGTGTTTTTACTCGACTAGCCTGCGGGGTGCATCCTCTCGCACGTGTTTTTACTCGACTAGCCTGCGGGATGCATCCTCTCGCACGTGTTTTTACTCGACTAGCCTGCGGGATGCATCCTCTCGCACGTGTTTTTACTCGTCTAGGCTGCGGGATGCATCGTCTCGCACGTGTTTTTACTCGACTAGCCTGCGGGATGCATCCTCTCGCACCTGTTTTTGCTCGACTAGCCTGCGGGACGCATCCTCTGGCACGTGTTCTTCACTCGACTAGCCTGCGGGATGCATCCTCTCGCACGTGTTTTTACTCGACTTGACTGCGGGATGCATCCTATCGCACGTGTTTTTACTTGACTAGCCTGCGGGAAGCATCCTCTCGCACGTGTTTTTACTCGACTAGCCTGCGGGATGCATCCTCTCGCACGTGTTTTTACTCGACTAGCCTGCGGGATGCATCCACTCGCACGTGTTTTTACTCGAGTAACCTGCGGGATGCATCCTCTCGCACGTGTTTTTACTCTACTAGCCTGCGGGGTGCATCCTCTCGCACGTGTTTTTACTCGACTAGCCTGCGGGATGCATCCTCTCGCACGTGTTTTTACTCGACTAGCCAGCGGGATGCATCCTCTCGCACGTGTTTTTACTCGACTAGCCTGCGGGATGCATCCTCTCGCACGTGTTTTTACTCGACTAGCCTGCGGGAAGCATCCTCTCGCACGTGTTTTTACTCAACTAGCCTGCGGCATGCACCCTCGCACGTGTTTTTACTCGACTAGCCTGCGGGATGCATCCTCTCGCACTTGTTTTTACTCGACTAGCCTGCGGGATGCATCCTCTCGCACGTGTTTTTACTCGACTAGCCTGCGGGATGCATCCTCTCGCACGTGTTTTTACTCGTCTAAGCTGCGGGATGCATCCGCTCGCACGTGTTTTTACTCGACTAGCCTGCGGGATGCATCCTCTCGCACGTGTTTTTACTCGACTAGCCTGCGGGATGCATCCTCCCGCACGTGTTTTTACTCGACTAGCCTGCGGGATGCATCCTCTCGCACGTGTTTTTATTCGACTAGCCTGCGGGATGCATCCTCTCGCACGTGTTTTTACTCGACTAGCCTGCGGGATGCATCCTCTCGCACGTGTTTTTACTCGACTAGCCTGCAGGATGCATCCTCTCGCACGGTTTTTTACTCGACTAGCCTGCGGGATGCATCCTCTCGCACGTGTTTTTACTCGACTAGCCAGCGGGATGCATCCTCTCGCACGTGTTTTTACTCGTCTAGGCTGCGGGATGCATCGTCTCGCACGTGTTTTTACTCGACTAGCCTGCGGGATGCATCCTCTCGCACGTGTTTTTACTCGACTAGCCTGCGGCATGCACCCTCGCACGTGTTTTTACTCGACTAGCCTGCGGCATGCACCCTCGCACGTGTTTTTACTCGACTAGCCTTCGGGATGCATCCTCTCGCACGTGTTTTTACTCGACTAGCCTGCGGGATGCATCCTCTCGCACGTGTTTTTACTCGACTAGCCTGCGGGATGCATCATCTCGCACGTGTTTTTGCTCGACTAGCCTGCGGGATGCATCCTCTCGCACCTGTTTTTGCTCGACTAGCCTGCGGGACGCATCCTCTGGCACGTGTTCTTCACTCGACTAGCCTGCGGGATGCATCCTCTCGCACGTGTTTTTACTTGACTTGCCTGCGGGATGCATCCTATCGCACGTGTTTTTACTCGACTAGCCTGCGGGAAGCATCCTCTCGCACGTGTTTTTACTCGACTAGCCTGCGGGATGCATCCTCTCGCACGTGTTTTTACTCGACTAGCCTGCGGGATGCATCCTCTCGCACGTGTTTTTACTCGAGTAACCTGCGGGATGCATCCTCTCGCACGTGTTTTTACTCTACTAGCCTGCGGGGTGCATCCTCTCGCACGTGTTTTTACTCGACTAGCCTGCGGGATGCATCCTCTCGCACGTGTTTTTACTCGACTAGCCTGCGGGATGCATCGTATCGCACGTGTTTTTACTCGAGTAGCCTGCGGGATGCATCCTCTCGCACGTGTTTTTACTCGACTAGCCTGCGGGGTGCATCCTCTCGCACGTGTTTTTACTCGACTAGCCTGCGGGATGCATCCTCTCGCACGTGTTTTTACTCGACTAGCCTGCGGGATGCATCCTCTCGCACGTGTTTTTACTCGTCTAGGCTGCGGGATGCATCGTCTCGCACGTGTTTTTACTCGACTAGCCTGCGGGATGCATCCTCTCGCACGTGTTTTTACTCGACTAGCCTGCGGGATGCATCCTCTCGCACGTGTTTTTACTCAACTAGCCTGCGGCATGCACCCTCGCACGTGTTTTTACTCGACTAGCCTGCGGGATGCATCCTCTCGCACGTGTTTTTACTCGACTAGCCTGCGGGATGCATCCTCTCGCACGTGTTTTTACTCGACTAGCCTGCGGGATGCATCCTCTCGCACGTGTTTTTACTCGACTAGGCTGCGGGATGCATCCTCTCGCACGTGATTTTACTCGACTAGCCTGCGGGATGCATCCTCTAGCACGTGTTTTTACTCGACTAGCCTGCGGGATACATCCTCTCGCACGTGTTTTTACTCGACTAGCCTGCGGGGTGCATCCTCTCGCACGTGTTTTTACTCGATTAGCCTGCGGGATGCATCCTCTCGCACGTGTTTTTACTCGACTAGCCTGCGGGAAGCATCCTCTCGCACGTGTTTTTACTCAACTAGCCTGCGGCATGCACCCTCGCACGTGTTTTTACTCGACTAGCCTGCGGGTAGCATCCTCTCGCACGTGTTTTTACTCGACTAGCCTGCGGGATGCATCCTCTCGCACGTGTTTTTACTCGACTAGCCTGCGGGATGCATCCTCTCGCACGTGTTTTTACTCGACTAGCCTGCGGGATGCATCCTCTCACACGTGTTTTTACTCGACTAGCCTACGGGATGTATCCTCTCGCACGTGTTTTTACTCGACTAGCCTGCGGGATGCATCCTCTCGCACGTGTTTTTACTCGACTAGCCTGCGGGATGTATCCTCTCGCACGTGTTTTTACTCGAGTAGCCTGCGGGATGCATCCTCTCGCACGTGTTTTTACTCGACTAGCCTGCGGGGTGCATCCTCTCGCACGTGTTTTTACTCGACTAGCCTGCGGGATGCATCCTCTCGCACGTGTTTTTACTCGACTAGCCTGCGGGATGCATCCTCTCGCACGTGTTTTTACTCGTCTAGGCTGCGGGATGCATCGTCTCGCACGTGTTTTTACTCGACTAGCCTGCGGGATGCATCCTCTCGCACCTGTTTTTGCTCGACTAGCCTGCGGGACGCATCCTCTGGCACGTGTTCTTCACTCGACTAGCCTGCGGGATGCATCCTCTCGCACGTGTTTTTACTCGACTTGCCTGCGGGATGCATCCTATCGCACGTGTTTTTACTTGACTAGCCTGCGGGAAGCATCCTCTCGCACGTGTTTTTACTCGACTAGCCTGCGGGATGCATCCTCTCGCACGTGTTTTTACTCGACTAGCCTGCGGGATGCATCCTCTCGCACGTGTTTTTACTCGAGTAACCTGCGGGATGCATCCTCTCGCACGTGTTTTTACTCTACTAGCCTGCGGGGTGCATCCTCTCGCACGTGTTTTTACTCGACTAGCCTGCGGGATGCATCCTCTCGCACGTGTTTTTACTCGACTAGCCAGCGGGATGCATCCTCTCGCACGTGTTTTTACTCGACTAGCCTGCGGGATGCATCCTCTCGCACGTGTTTTTACTCGACTAGCCTGCGGGAAGCATCCTCTCGCACGTGTTTTTACTCAACTAGCCTGCGGCATGCACCCTCGCACGTGTTTTTACTCGACTAGCCTGCGGGATGCATCCTCTCGCACTTGTTTTTACTCGACTAGCCTGCGGGATGCATCCTCTCGCACGTGTTTTTACTCGACTAGCCTGCGGGATGCATCCTCTCGCACGTGTTTTTACTCGTCTAAGCTGCGGGATGCATCCGCTCGCACGTGTTTTTACTCGACTAGCCTGCGGGATGCATCCTCTCGCACGTGTTTTTACTCGACTAGCCTGCGGGATGCATCCTCTCGCACGTGTTTTTACTCGACTAGCCTGCGGGATGCATCCTCTCGCACGTGTTTTTATTCGACTAGCCTGCGGGATGCATCCTCTCGCACGTGTTTTTACTCGACTAGCCTGCGGGATGCATCCTCTCGCACGTGTTTTTACTCGACTAGCCTGCAGGATGCATCCTCTCGCACGGTTTTTTACTCGACTAGCCTGCGGGATGCATCCTCTCGCACGTGTTTTTACTCGACTAGCCTGCGGGATGCATCCTCTCGCACGTGTTTTTACTCGTCTAGGCTGCGGGATGCATCGTCTCGCACGTGTTTTTACTCGACTAGCCTGCGGGATGCATCCTCTCGCACGTGTTTTTACTCGACTAGCCTGCGGGATGCATCCTCTCGCACGTGTTTTTACTCGACTAGCCTGCGGCATGCACCCTCGCACGTGTTTTTACTCGACTAGCCTTCGGGATGCATCCTCTCGCACGTGTTTTTACTCGACTAGCCTGCGGGATGCATCCTCTCGCACGTGTTTTTACTCGACTAGCCTGCGGGATGCATCATCTCGCACGTGTTTTTGCTCGACTAGCCTGCGGGATGCATCCTCTCGCACCTGTTTTTGCTCGACTAGCCTGCGGGACGCATCCTCTGGCACGTGTTCTTCACTCGACTAGCCTGCGGGATGCATCCTCTCGCACGTGTTTTTACTTGACTTGCCTGCGGGATGCATCCTATCGCACGTGTTTTTACTCGACTAGCCTGCGGGAAGCATCCTCTCGCACGTGTTTTTACTCGACTAGCCTGCGGGATGCATCCTCTCGCACGTGTTTTTACTCGACTAGCCTGCGGGATGCATCCTCTCGCACGTGTTTTTACTCGAGTAACCTGCGGGATGCATCCTCTCGCACGTGTTTTTACTCTACTAGCCTGCGGGGTGCATCCTCTCGCACGTGTTTTTACTCGACTAGCCTGCGGGATGCATCCTCTCGCACGTGTTTTTACTCGACTAGCCTGCGGGATGCATCGTATCGCACGTGTTTTTACTCGAGTAGCCTGCGGGATGCATCCTCTCGCACGTGTTTTTACTCGACTAGCCTGCGGGGTGCATCCTCTCGCACGTGTTTTTACTCGACTAGCCTGCGGGATGCATCCTCTCGCACGTGTTTTTACTCGACTAGCCTGCGGGATGCATCCTCTCGCACGTGTTTTTACTCGTCTAGGCTGCGGGATGCATCGTCTCGCACGTGTTTTTACTCGACTAGCCTGCGGGATGCATCCTCTCGCACGTGTTTTTACTCGACTAGCCTGCGGGATGCATCCTCTCGCACGTGTTTTTACTCAACTAGCCTGCGGCATGCACCCTCGCACGTGTTTTTACTCGACTAGCCTGCGGGATGCATCCTCTCGCACGTGTTTTTACTCGACTAGCCTGCGGGATGCATCCTCTCGCACGTGTTTTTACTCGACTAGCCTGCGGGATGCATCCTCTCGCACGTGTTTTTACTCGACTAGGCTGCGGGATGCATCCTCTCGCACGTGATTTTACTCGACTAGCCTGCGGGATGCATCCTCTAGCACGTGTTTTTACTCGACTAGCCTGCGGGATACATCCTCTCGCACGTGTTTTTACTCGACTAGCCTGCGGGGTGCATCCTCTCGCACGTGTTTTTACTCGATTAGCCTGCGGGATGCATCCTCTCGCACGTGTTTTTACTCGACTAGCCTGCGGGAAGCATCCTCTCGCACGTGTTTTTACTCAACTAGCCTGCGGCATGCACCCTCGCACGTGTTTTTACTCGACTAGCCTGCGGGTAGCATCCTCTCGCACGTGTTTTTACTCGACTAGCCTGCGGGATGCATCCTCTCGCACGTGTTTTTACTCGACTAGCCTGCGGGATGCATCCTCTCGCACGTGTTTTTACTCGACTAGCCTGCGGGATGCATCCTCTCACACGTGTTTTTACTCGACTAGCCTACGGGATGTATCCTCTCGCACGTGTTTTTACTCGACTAGCCTGCGGGATGCATCCTCTCGCACGTGTTTTTACTCGACTAGCCTGCGGGATGTATCCTCTCGCACGTGTTTTTACTCGAGTAGCCTGCGGGATGCATCCTCTCGCACGTGTTTTTACTCGACTAGCCTGCGGGGTGCATCCTCTCGCACGTGTTTTTACTCGACTAGCCTGCGGGATGCATCCTCTCGCACGTGTTTTTACTCGACTAGCCTGCGGGATGCATCCTCTCGCACGTGTTTTTACTCGTCTAGGCTGCGGGATGCATCGTCTCGCACGTGTTTTTACTCGACTAGCCTGCGGGATGCATCCTCTCGCACCTGTTTTTGCTCGACTAGCCTGCGGGACGCATCCTCTGGCACGTGTTCTTCACTCGACTAGCCTGCGGGATGCATCCTCTCGCACGTGTTTTTACTCGACTTGCCTGCGGGATGCATCCTATCGCACGTGTTTTTACTTGACTAGCCTGCGGGAAGCATCCTCTCGCACGTGTTTTTACTCGACTAGCCTGCGGGATGCATCCTCTCGCACGTGTTTTTACTCGACTAGCCTGCGGGATGCATCCTCTCGCACGTGTTTTTACTCGAGTAACCTGCGGGATGCATCCTCTCGCACGTGTTTTTACTCTACTAGACTGCGGGGTGCATCCTCTCGCACGTGTTTTTACTCGACTAGCCTGCGGGATGCATCCTCTCGCACGTGTTTTTACTCGACTAGCCAGCGGGATGCATCCTCTCGCACGTGTTTTTACTCGACTAGCCTGCGGGATGCATCCTCTCGCACGTGTTTTTACTCGACTAGCCTGCGGGAAGCATCCTCTCGCACTTGTTTTTACTCAACTAGCCTGCGGCATGCACCCTCGCACGTGTTTTTACTCGACTAGCCTGCGGGATGCATCCTCTCGCACTTGTTTTTACTCGACTAGCCTGCGGGATGCATCCTCTCGCACGTGTTTTTACTCGACTAGCCTGCGGGATGCATCCTCTCGCACGTGTTTTTACTCGTCTAAGCTGCGGGATGCATCCGCTCGCACGTGTTTTTACTCGACTAGCCTGCGGGATGCATCCTCTCGCACGTGTTTTTACTCGACTAGCCTGCGGGATGCATCCTCCCGCACGTGTTTTTACTCGACTAGCCTGCGGGATGCATCCTCTCGCACGTGTTTTTATTCGACTAGCCTGCGGGATGCATCCTCTCGCACGTGATTTTACTCGACTAGCCTGCGGGATGCATCCTCTCGCACGTGTTTTTACTCGACTAGCCTGCAGGATGCATCCTCTCGCACGGTTTTTTTCTCGACTAGCCTGCGGGATGCATCCTCTCGCACGTGTTTTTACTCGAGTAGCCTGCGGGATGCATCCTCTCGCACGTGTTTTTACTCGACTAGCCTGCGGGGTGCATCCTCTCGCACGTGTTTTTACTCGACTAGCCTGCGGGATGCATCCTCTCGCACGTGTTTTTACTCGACTAGCCTGCGGGATGCATCCTCTCGCACGTGTTTTTACTCGTCTAGGCTGCGGGATGCATCGTCTCGCACGTGTTTTTACTCGACTAGCCTGCGGGATGCATCCTCTCGCACGTGTTTTTTACTCGACTAGCCTGCGGGATGCATCCTCTCGCACGTGTTTTACTCGACTAGCCTGCGGCATGCACCCTCGCACGTGTTTTTACTCGACTAGCCTTCGGGATGCATCCTCTCGCACGTGTTTTTACTCGACTAGCCTGCGGGATGCATCCTCTCGCACGTGTTTTTAATCGACTAGCCTGCGGGATGCATCATCTCGCACGTGTTTTTGCTCGACTAGCCTGCGGGATGCATCCTCTCGCACCTGTTTTTGCTCGACTAGCCTGCGGGACGCATCCTCTGGCACGTGTTCTTCACTCGACTAGCCTGCGGGATGCATCCTCTCGCACGTGTTTTTACTTGACTTGCGTGCGGGATGCATCCTATCGCACGTGTTTTTACTCGACTAGCCTGCGGGAAGCATCCTCTCGCACGTGTTTTTACTCGACTAGCCTGCGGGATGCATCTCTCGCACGTGTTTTTACTCGACTAGCCTGCGGGATGCATCCTCTCGCACGTGTTTTTACTCGAGTAACCTGCGGGATGCATCCTCTCGCACGTGTTTTTACTCTACTAGCCTGCGGGGTGCATCCTCTCGCACGTGTTTTTACTCGACTAGCCTGCGGGATGCATCCTCTCGCACGTGTTTTTACTCGACTAGCCTGCGGGATGCATCGTATCGCACGTGTTTTTACTCGAGTAGCTGCGGGATGCATCCTCTCGCACGTGTTTTTACTCGACTAGCCTGCGGGGTGCATCCTCTCGCACGTGTTTTTACTCGACTAGCCTGCGGGATGCATCCTCTCGCACGTGTTTTTACTCGACTAGCCTGCGGGATGCATCCTCTCGCACGTGTTTTTACTCGTCTAGGCTGCGGGATGCATCGTCTCGCACGTGTTTTTACTCGACTAGCCTGCGGGATGCATCCTCTCGCACGTGTTTTTACTCGACTAGCCTGCGGGATGCATCCTCTCGCACGTGTTTTTACTCGACTAGCCTGCGGGATGCATCATCTCGCACGTGTTTTTGCTCGACTAGCCTGCGGGATGCATCCTCTCGCACCTGTTTTTGCTCGACTAGCCTGCGGGACGCATCCTCTGGCACGTGTTCTTCACTCGACTAGCCTGCGGGATGCATCCTCTCGCACGTGTTTTTACTCGACTTGCCTGCGGGATGCATCCTATCGCACGTGTTTTTACTCGACTAGCCTGCGGGATGCATCCTCTCGCACGTGTTTTTACTCGACTAGCCTGCGGGATGCATCCTCTCGCACGTGTTTTTACTCGAGTAACCTGCGGGATGCATCCTCTCGCACGTGTTTTTACTCTACTAGCCTGCGGGGTGCATCCTCTCGCACGTGTTTTTACTCGACTAGCCTGCGGGATGCATCCTCTCGCACGTGTTTTACTCGACTAGCCAGCGGGATGCATCCTCTCGCACGTGTTTTTACTCGACTAGCCTGCGGGATGCATCCTCTCGCACGTGTTTTTACTCGACTAGCCTGCGGGATGCATCCTCTCGCACGTGTTTTTACTCGTCTAAGCTGCGGGATGCATCCGCTCGCACGTGTTTTTACTCGACTAGCCTGCGGGATGCATCCTCTCGCACGTGTTTTTACTCGACTAGCCTGCGGGATGCATCCTCTCGCACGTGTTTTTACTCGACTAGCCTGCGGGATGCATCTCTCGCACGTGTTTTTATTCGACTAGCCTGCGGGATGCATCCTCTCGCACGTGATTTTACTCGACTAGCCTGCGGATGCATCCTCTCGCACGTGTTTTTACTCGACTAGCCTGCAGGATGCATCCTCTCGCACGGTTTTTTACTCGACTAGCCTGCGGGATGCATCCTCTCGCACGTGTTTTTACTCGAGTAGCCTGCGGGATGCATCCTCTCGCACGTGTTTTTACTCCGACTAGCCTGCGGGGTGCATCCTCTCGCACGTGTTTTTACTCGACTAGCCTGCGGGATGCATCCTCTCGCACGTGTTTTTACTCGACTAGCCTGCGGGATGCATCCTCTCGCACGTGTTTTTACTCGTCTAGGCTGCGGGATGCATCGTCTCGCACGTGTTTTTACTCGACTAGCCTGCGGGATGCATCCTCTCGCACGTGTTTTTACTCGACTAGCCTGCGGGATGCATCCTCAAGCACGTGTTTTTACTCGACTAGCCTGCGGCATGCACCCTCGCACGTGTTTTTACTCGACTAGCCTTCGGGATGCATCCTCTCGCACGTGTTTTTACTCGACTAGCCTGCGGGATGCATCCTCTCGCACGTGTTTTTACTCGACTAGCCTGCGGGATGCATCATCTCGCACGTGTTTTTGCTCGACTAGCCTGCGGGATGCATCCTCTCGCACCTGTTTTTGCTCGACTAGCCTGCGGGACGCATCCTCTGGCACGTGTTTCTTCACTCGACTAGCCTGCGGGATGCATCCTCTCGCACGTGTTTTTACTTGACTTGCCTGCGGGATGCATCCTATCGCACGTGTTTTTACTCGACTAGCCTGCGGGAAGCATCCTCTCGCACGTGTTTTTACTCGACTAGCCTGCGGGATGCATCCTCTCGCACGTGTTTTTACTCGACTAGCCTGCGGGATGCATCCTCTCGCACGTGTTTTTTACTCGAGTAACCTGCGGGATGCATCCTCTCGCACGTGTTTTTACTCTACTAGCCTGCGGGGTGCATCCTCTCGCACGTGTTTTTACTCGACTAGCCTGCGGGATGCATCCTCTCGCACGTGTTTTTACTCGACTAGCCTGCGGATGCATCGTATCGCACGTGTTTTTACTCGAGTAGCCTGCGGGATGCATCCTCTCGCACGTGTTTTTACTCGACTAGCCTGCGGGGTGCATCCTCTCGCACGTGTTTTTACTCGACTAGCCTGCGGATGCATCCTCTCGCACGTGTTTTTACTCGACTAGCCTGCGGGATGCATCCTCTCGCACGTGTTTTTACTCGTCTAGGCTGCGGGATGCATCGTCTCGCACGTGTTTTTACTCGACTAGCCTGCGGGATGCATCCTCTCGCACGTGTTTTTACTCGACTAGCCTGCGGGATGCATCCTCTCGCACGTGTTTTTACTCGACTAGCCTGCGGGATGCATCATCTCGCACGTGTTTTTGCTCGACTAGCCTGCGGGATGCATCCTCTCGCACCTGTTTTTGCTCGACTAGCCTGCGGGACGCATCCTCTGGCACGTGTTCTTCACTCGACTAGCCTGCGGGATGCATCCTCTCGCACGTGTTTTTACTCGACTTGCCTGCGGGATGCATCCTATCGCACGTGTTTTTACTCGACTAGCCTGCGGGATGCATCCTCTCGCACGTGTTTTTACTCGACTAGCCTGCGGGATGCATCCTCTCGCACGTGTTTTTACTCGAGTAACCTGCGGGATGCATCCTCTCGCACGTGTTTTTACTCTACTAGCCTGCGGGGTGCATCCTCTCGCACGTGTTTTTACTCGACTAGCCTGCGGGATGCATCCTCTCGCACGTGTTTTTACTCGACTAGCCAGCGGGATGCATCCTCTCGCACGTGTTTTACTCGACTAGTATGCGGGATGCATCCTCTCGCACGTGTTTTTACTCGACTAGCCTGCGGGAAGCATCCTCTCGCACGTGTTTTTACTCAACTAGCCTGCGGCATGCACCCTCGCACGTGTTTTTACTCGACTAGCCTGCGGGATGCATCCTCTCGCACTTGTTTTTACTCGACTAGCCTGCGGGATGCATCCTCTCGCACGTGTTTTTACTCGACTAGCCTGCGGGATGCATCCTCTCGCACGTGTTTTTACTCGTCTAAGCTGCGGGATGCATCCGCTCGCACGTGTTTTTACTCGACTAGCCTGCGGGATGCATCCTCTCGCACGTGTTTTTACTCGACTAGCTGCGGGATGCATCCTCTCGCACGTGTTTTTACTCGACTAGCCTGCGGGATGCATCCTCTCGCACGTGTTTTTTATTCGACTAGCCTGCGGGATGCATCCTCTCGCACGTGATTTTACTCGACTAGCCTGCGGGATGCATCCTCTCGCACGTGTTTTTACTCGACTAGCCTGCAGGATGCATCCTCTCGCACGGTTTTTTACTCGACTAGCCTGCGGGATGCATCCTCTCGCACGTGTTTTTACTCGAGTAGCCTGCGGGATGCATCCTCTCGCACGTGTTTTTACTCGACTAGCCTGCGGGGTGCATCCTCTCGCACGTGTTTTTACTCGACTAGCCTGCGGGATGCATCCTCTCGCACGTGTTTTTACTCGACTAGCCTGCGGGATGCATCCTCTCGCACGTGTTTTTTACTCGTCTAGGCTGCGGGATGCATCGTCTCGCACGTGTTTTTACTCGACTAGCCTGCGGGATGCATCCTCTCGCACGTGTTTTTACTCGACTAGCCTGCGGGATGCATCCTCTCGCACGTGTTTTTACTCGACTAGCCTGCGGCATGCACCCTCGCACGTGTTTTTACTCGACTAGCCTGCGGGATGCATCCTCTCGCACGTGTTTTTACTCGACTAGCCTGCGGGATGCATCCTCTCGCACGTGTTTTTACTCGACTAGCCTGCGGGATGCATCATCTCGCACGTGTTTTTGCTCGACTAGCCTGCGGGATGCATCCTCTCGCACCTGTTTTTGCTCGACTAGCCTGCGGGACGCATCCTCTGGCACGTGTTCTTCACTCGACTAGCCTGCGGGATGCATCCTCTCGCACGTGTTTTTACTTGACTTGCCTGCGGGATGCATCCTATCGCACGTGTTTTTTACTCGACTAGCCTGCGGGAAGCATCCTCTCGCACGTGTTTTACTCGACTAGCCTGCGGGATGCATCCTCTCGCACGTGTTTTTACTCGACTAGCCTGCGGGATGCATCCTCTCGCACGTGTTTTTACTCGAGTAACCTGCGGGATGCATCCTCTCGCACGTGTTTTTACTCTACTAGCCTGCGGGTGCATCCTCTCGCACGTGTTTTTACTCGACTAGCCTGCGGGATGCATCCTCTCGCACGTGTTTTTACTCGACTAGCCTGCGGGATGCATCGTATCGCACGTGTTTTTACTCGACTAGCCTGCGGATGCATCCTCTCGCACGTGTTTTTACTCGACTAGCCTGCGGGATGCATCCTCTCAAACGTGTTTTTACTCGACTAGCCTGCGGGATGCATCCTCTCGCACGTGTTTTTGCTCGACTAGCCTGCGGGATGCATCCTCTCGCACTTGTTTTTACTCGACTAGCCTGCGGGATGCATCCTCTCGCACGTGTTTTTACTCGACTAGCCTGCGGGATGCATCCTCTCGCACGTGTTTTTACTCGACTAGCCTGCGGGATGCATCCTCTCGCACGTGTTTTTACTCGACTAGCCTGCGGGATGCATCCTCTCGCACGTGTTTTTACTCGACTAGCCTGCGGGATGCATCCTCTCGCACGTGTTTTTACTCGAGTAACCTGCGGGATGCATCCTCTCGCACGTGTTTTTACTCTACTAGCCTGCGGGGTGCATCCTCTCGCACGTGTTTTTACTCGACTAGCCTGCGGGATGCATCCTCTCGCACGGGTTTTTACTCGACTAGCCTGCGGGATGCATCCTCTCGCACGTGTTTTTACTCGAGTAGCCTGCGGGATGCATCCTCTCGCACGTGTTTTTACTCGACTAGCCTGCGGGATGCATCCTCTCGCACGTGTTTTTACTCGACTAGCCTGCGGGATGCATCCTCTCGCACGTGTTTTTACTCAACTAGCCTGCGGCATGCACCCTCGCACGTGTTTTTACTCGACTAGCCTGCGGGATGCATCCTCTCGCACGTGTTTTTACTCGACTAGCCTGCGGGATGCATCCTCTCGCACGTGTTTTTGCTCGACTAGCCTGCGGGATGCATCATCTCGCACGTGTTTTTTGCTCGACTAGCCTGCGGGATGCATCCTCTCGCACCTGTTTTTGCTCGACTAGCCTGCGGGACGCATCCTCTGGCACGTGTTCTTCACTCGACTAGCCTGCGGGATGCATCCTCTCGCACGTGTTTTTACTCGACTTGCCTGCGGGATGCATCCTATCGCACGTGTTTTTACTCGACTAGCCTGCGGGAAGCATCCTCTCGCACGTGTTTTTACTCGACTAGCCTGCGGGATGCATCCTCTCGCACGTGTTTTTACTCGACTAGCCTGCGGGATGCATCCTCTCGCACGTGTTTTTACTCGAGTAACCTGCGGGATGCATCCTCTCGCACGTGTTTTTACTCTACTAGCCTGCGGGGTGCATCCTCTCGCACGTGTTTTTACTCGACTAGCCTGCGGGATGCATCCTCTCGCACGTGTTTTTACTCGACTAGCCTGCGGGATGCATCGTATCGCACGTGTTTTTACTCGACTAGCCTGCGGGATGCATCCTCTCGCACGTGTTTTTTACTCGACTAGCCTGCGGGATGCATCCTCTCGCACGTGTTTTTACTCGACTAGCCTGCGGGATGCATCCTCTCGCACGTGTTTTACTCGACTAGCCTGCGGGATGCATCCTCTCGCACGTGTTTTTACTCGACTAGCCTGCGGGATCCATCCTCTCGCACGTGTTTTTACTCGACTAGCCTGTGGGATGCATCCTCTCAAACGTGTTTTTACTCGACTAGCCTGCGGGATGCATCCTCTCGCACGTGTTTTTGCTCGACTAGCCTGCGGGATGCATCCTCTCGCACTTGTTTTTACTCGACTAGCCTGCGGGATGCATCCTCTCGCACGTGTTTTTACTCGACTAGCCTGCGGGATGCATCCTCTCGCACGTGTTTTTACTCGACTAGCCTGCGGAATGCATCCTCTCGCACGTGTTCTTCACTCGACTAGCCTGCGGGATGCATCCTCTCGCACGTGTTTTTACTCGACTAGCCTGCGGGATGCATCCTCTCGCACGTGTTTTTACTCGACTAGCCTGCGGGATGCATCCTCTCGCACGTGTTTTTACTCGACTAGCCTGCGGGATGCATCCTCTCGCACGTGTTTTTACTCGACTAGCCTGCGGGATGCATCCTCTCGCACGTGTTTTTACTCGAGTAACCTGCGGGATGCATCCTCTCGCACGTGTTTTTACTCTACTAGCCTGCGGGGTGCATCCTCTCGCACGTGTTTTTACTCGACTAGCCTGCGGGATGCATCCTCTCGCACGGGTTTTTACTCGACTAGCCTGCGGGATGCATCCTCTCGCACGTGTTTTTACTCGAGTAGCCTGCGGGATGCATCCTCTCGCACGTGTTTTTAGTCGACTAGCCTGCGGGGTGCATCCTCTCGCACGTGTTTTTACTCGACTAGCCTGCGGGATGCATCCTCTCGCACGTGTTTTTACTCGACTAGCCTGCGGGATGCATCCTCTCGCACGTGTTTTTACTCGACTAGCCTGCGGGATGCATCCTCTCGCACGTGTTTTTACTCAACTAGCCTGCGGCATGCACCCTCGCACGTGTTTTTACTCGACTAGCCTGCGGGATGCATCCTCTCGCACGTGTTTTTACTCGACTAGCCTGCGGGATGCAACCTCTCGCACGTATTTTTACTCGACTAGCCTGCGGGATGCATCATCTCGCACGTGTTTTTGCTCGACTAGCCTGCGGGATGCATCCTCTCGCACCTGTTTTTGCTCGACTAGCCTGCGGGACGCATCCTCTGGCACGTGTTCTTCACTCGACTAGCCTGCGGGATGCATCCTCTCGCACGTGTTTTTACTCGACTTGCCTGCGGGATGCATCCTATCGCACGTGTTTTTACTCGACTAGCCTGCGGGAAGCATCCTCTCGCACGTGTTTTTACTCGACTAGCCTGCGGGATGCATCCTCTCGCACGTGTTTTTACTCGACTAGCCTGCGGGATGCATCCTCTCGCACGTGTTTTTACTCGAGTAACCTGCGGGATGCATCCTCTCGCACGTGTTTTTACTCTACTAGCCTGCGGGGTGCATCCTCTCGCACGTGTTTTTACTCGACTAGCCTGCGGGATGCATCCTCTCGCACGTGTTTTTACTCGACTAGCCTGCGGGATGCATCGTATCGCACGTGTTTTTACTCGACTAGCCTGCGGGATGCATCCTCTCGCACGTGTTTTTACTCGACTAGCCTGCGGGATGCATCCTCTCGCACGTGTTTTTACTCGACTAGCCTGCGGGATGCATCCTCTCGCACGTGTTTTTACTCGACTAGCCTGCGGGATGCATCCTCTCAAACGTGTTTTTACTCGACTAGCCTGCGGGATGCATCCTCTCGCACGTGTTTTTGCTCGACTAGCCTGCGGGATGCATCCTCTCGCACTTGTTTTTACTCGACTAGCCTGCGGGATGCATCCTCTCGCACGTGTTTTTACTCGACTAGCCAGCGGGATGCATCCTCTCGCACGTGTTTTTACTCGACTAGCCTGCGGAATGCATCCTCTCGCACGTGTTCTTCACTCGACTAGCCTGCGGGATGCATCCTCTCGCACGTGTTTTTACTCGACTAGCCTGCGGGATGCATCCTCTCGCACGTGTTTTTACTCGACTAGCCTACGGGATGCATCGTATCGCACGTGTTTTTACTCGACTAGCCTGCGGGATGCATCTTCTCGCACGTGTTTTTACTCGACTAGCCTGCGGGATGCATCCTCTCGCACGTGTTTTTACTCGACTAGCCTGCGGGATGCATCCTCTCGCACGTGTTATTACTCGACTAGCCTTCTGGATGCATCCTCTCAAACGTGTTTTTACTCGACTAGCCTGCGGAATGCATCCTCTCGCACGTGTTTTTGCTCGACTAGCCTGCGGGATGCATCCTCTCACACTTGTTTTTACTCGACTAGCCTGCGGGATGCATCCTCTCGCACGTGTTTTTACTCGACTAGCCTGCGGGATGCATCCTCTCGCACGTGTTTTTACTCGTCTAAGCTGCGGGATGCATCCTCTCGCACGTGTTTTTACTCGACTAGCCTGCGGGATGCATCCTCTCGCACGTGTTTTTACTCGACTAGCCTGCGGGATGCATCCTCTCGCACGTGTTTTTACTCGACTAGCCTGCGGGATGCATCCTCTCGCACGTGTTTTTATTCGACTAGCCTGCGGGATGCATCCTCTCGCACGTGATTTTACTCGACTAGCCTGCGGGATGCATCCTCTCGCACGTGTTTTTACTCGTCTAAGCTGCGGGATGCATCCTCTCGCACGTGTTTTTACTCGACTAGCCTGCGGGATGCATCCTCTCGCACGTGTTTTAACTCGACTAGCCTGCGGGATGCATCCTCTCGCACGTGTTTTTACTCGACTAGCCTGCGGGATGCATCCTCTCGCACGTGTTTTTACTCGACTAGACTGCGGGATGCATCATCTCGCACGTGTTTTTGCTCGACTAGCCTGCGGGATGCATCCTCTCGCACCTGTTTTTGCTCGTCTAAGCTGCGGGATGCATCCTCTCGCACGTGTTTTTACTCGACCAGCCTGCGGGAAGCATCCTCTCGCACGTGTTTTTACTCGACTAGCCTGCGGGATGCATCCTCTCGCACGTGTTCTTACTCGACTAGCCTGCGGGATGCATCCTCTCGCACGTGTTTTTATTCGACTAGGCTGCGGGATGCATCCTCTCGCACGTGATTTTACTCGACTAGCCTGCGGGATGCATCCTCTCGCACGTGTTTTTACTCGACTAGCCTGCGGGATGCATCCTCTCGCACGTGTTTTTACTCGACTAGCCTGCGGGATGCATCCTCTCGCACGTGTTTTTACTCGACTAGCCTGCGGGATGCATCCTCTCTCACGTGTTTTTACTCGACTAGCCTACGGGATGTATCCTCTCGCACGTGTTTTTACTCGACTAGCCTGCGGGATGCATCCTCTCGCACGTGTTTTAACTCGACTAGCCTGCGGGATGTATCCTCTCGCACGTGTTTTTACTCGACTAGCCTGCGGGATGCATCCTCTCGCACGTGTTTTTACTCGACTAGCCTGCGGGATGCATCCTCTCGCACGTGTTTTTACTCGACTAGCCTGCGGGATGCATCCTCTCGCACGTGTTTTTACTCGTCTAGGCTGCGGGATGCATCCTCTCGCACGTGTTTTTACTCGAGTAGCCTGCGGGATGCATCCTCTCGCACGTGTTTTTACTCGACTAGCCTGCGGGGTGCATCCTCTCGCACGTGTTTTTACTCGACTAGCCTGCGGGATGCATCCTCTCGCACGTGTTTTTACTCGACTAGCCTGCGGGATGCATCCTCTCGCACGTGTTTTTACTCGACTAGCCAGCGGGATGCATCCTCTCGCACGTGTTTTTACTCGACTAGCCTGCGGGATGCATCCTCTCGCACGTGTTTTTACTCGACTAGCCTGCGGGATGCATCCTCTCGCACGTGTTTTTACTCGACTAGCCTGCGGGATGCATCCTCTCGCACGTGTTTTTACTCGACTAGCCTGCGGGATGCATCCTCTCGCACGTGTTTTTACTCGTCTAGGCTGCGGGATGCATCCTCTCGCACGTGTTTTTACTCGAGTAGCCTGCGGGATGCATCCTCTCGCACGTGTTTTTACTCGACTAGCCTGCGGGATGCATCCTCTCGCACGTGTTTTTACTCGACTAGCCTGCGGGATGTATCCTCTCGCACGTGTTTTTACTCAACTAGCCTGCGGGATGCATCCTCTCGCACGTGTTTTTACTCGACTAGCCTGCGGGATGCATCCTCACGCACGTGTTTTTACTCGACTAGCCTGCGGGATGCATCCTCTCGCACGTGTTTTTACTCGACTAGCCTGCGGGATGCATCCTATCGCACGTGTTTTTACTCGACTAGCCTGCGGGATGCATCCTCTCGCACGTGTTTTTACTCGACTAGCCTGCGGGATGCATCCTCTCGCACGTGTTTTTATTCGACTAGCCTGCGGGATGCATCCTCTCGCACGTGATTTTACTCGACTAGCCTGCGGGATGCATCCTCTCGCACGTGTTTTTACTCGACTAGCCTGCAGGATGCATCCTCTCGCACGGGTTTTTACTCGACTAGCCTGCAGGATGCATCCTCTCGCACGTGTTTTTACTCGAGTAGCCTGCGGGATGCATCCTCTCGCACGTGTTTTTACTCGACTAGCCTGCGGGGTGCATCCTCTCGCACGTGTTTTTACTCGACTAGCCTGCGGGATGCATCCTCTCGCACGTGTTTTTACTCGACTAGCCTGCGGGATGCATCCTCTCGCACGTGTTTTTACTCGTCTAGGCTGCGGGATGCATCGTCTCGCACGTGTTTTTACTCGACTAGCCTGCGGGATGCATCCTCTCGCACGTGTTTTTACTCGACTAGCCTGCGGGATGCATCCTCTCGCACGTGTTTTTACTCGACTAGCCTGCGGGATGCATCATCTCGCACGTGTTTTTGCTCGACTAGCCTGCGGGATGCATCCTCTCGCACCTGTTTTTGCTCGACTAGCCTGCGGGACGCATCCTCTGGCACGTGTTCTTCACTCGACTAGCCTGCGGGATGCATCCTCTCGCACGTGTTTTTACTCGACTTGCCTGCGGGATGCATCCTATCGCACGTGTTTTTACTCGACTAGCCTGCGGGAAGCATCCTCTCGCACGTGTTTTTACTCGACTAGCCTGCGGGATGCATCCTCTCGCACGTGTTTTTACTCGACTAGCCTGCGGGATGCATCCTCTCGCACGTGTTTTTACTCGAGTAACCTGCGGGATGCATCCTCTCGCACGTGTTTTTACTCTACTAGCCTGCGGGGTGCATCCTCTCGCACGTGTTTTTACTCGACTAGCCTGCGGGATGCATCCTCTCGCACGTGTTTTTACTCGACTAGCCAGCGGGATGCATCCTCTCACACGTGTTTTTACTCGACTAGCCTGCGGGATGCATCCTCTCGCACGTGTTTTTACTCGACTAGCCTGCGGGAAGCATCCTCTCGCACGTGTTTTTACTCGACTAGCCTGCGGGATGCATCCTCTCGCACGTGGTTTTACTCGACTAGCCTGCGGGATGCATCCTCTCGCACGTGTTTTTATTCGACTAGCCTGCGGGATACATCCCCTCGCAAGTGTTTTTACTCGACTAGCCTGCGGGGTGCATCCTCTCGCACGTGTTTTTACTCGACTAGCCTGCGGGATGCATCCTCTCGCACGTGTTTTTACTCGACTAGCCTGCGGGATGCATCCTCTCGCACGTGTTTTTACTCGAGTAGCCTGCGGGATGCATCCTCTCGCACGTGTTTTTACTCGACCAGCCTGCGGGGTGCATCCTCTCGCACGTGTTTTTACTCGACTAGCCTGCGGGATGCATCCTCTCGCACGTGTTTTTGCTCGACTAGCCTGCGGGATGCATCCTCTCGCACGTGTTTTTCCACGACTAGCCTGCGGGATGCATCCTCTCGCACGTGATTTTGCCCGACTAGCCTGCGTGATGCATCCTCTCGCACGTGTTTTTACTCGACTAGCCTGCGGGATGCATCCTCTCGCACGTGTTTTTACTCGACTAGCCTGCGGGATGCATCCTCTCGCACGTGTTTTTACTCGACTAGCCTGCGGGATGCATCCTCTCGCACGTGTTTTTACTCGACTAGCCTGCGGGATGCATCCTCTCGCACGTGTTTTTACTCGAGTAACCTGCGGGATGCATCCTCTCGCACGTGTTTTTACTCTACTAGCCTGCGGGGTGCATCCTCTCGCACGTGTTTTTACTCGACTAGCCTGCGGGATGCATCCTCTCGCACGGGTTTTTACTCGACTAGCCTGCGGGATGCATCCTCTCGCACGTGTTTTTACTCGAGTAGCCTGCGGGATGCATCCTCTCGCACGTGTTTTTAGTCGACTAGCCTGCGGGGTGCATCCTCTCGCACGTGTTTTTACTCGACTAGCCTGCGGGATGCATCCTCTCGCACGTGTTTTTGCTCGACTAGCCTGCGGGATGCATCCTCTCGCACGTGTTTTTCCACGACTAGCCTGCGGGATGCATCCTCTCGCACGTGATTTTGCCCGACTAGCCTGCGTGATGCATCCTCTCGCACGTGTTTTTACTCGACTAGCCTGCGGGATGCATCCTCTCGCACGTGTTTTTACTCGACTAGCCTGCGGGATGCATCCTCTCGCACGTGTTTTTACTCGACTAGCCTGCGGGATGCATCCTCTCGCACGTGTTTTTACTCGACTAGCCTGCGGGATGCATCCTCTCGCACGTGTTTTTACTCGACTAGCCTGCGGGATGCATCCTCTCGCACGTGTTTTTATTCGACTAGCCTGCGGGATGCATCCTCTCGCACGTGATTTTACTCGACTAGCCTGCGGGATGCATCCTCTCGCACGTGTTTTTACTCGTCTAAGCTGCGGGATGCATCCTCTCGCACGTGTTTTTACTCGACTAGCCTGCGGGATGCATCCTCTCGCACGTGTTTTAACTCGACTAGCCTGCGGGATGCATCCTCTCGCACGTGTTTTTACTCGACTAGCCTGCGGGATGCATCCTCTCGCACGTGTTTTTACTCGACTAGCCTGCGGGATGCATCATCTCGCACGTGTTTTTGCTCGACTAGCCTGCGGGATGCATCCTCTCGCACCTGTTTTTGCTCGTCTAAGCTGCGGGATGCATCCTCTCGCACGTGTTTTTACTCGACCAGCCTGCGGGAAGCATCCTCTCGCACGTGTTTTTACTCGACTAGCCTGCGGGATGCATCCTCTCGCACGTGTTTTTACTCGACTAGCCTGCGGGATGCATCCTCTCGCACGTGTTTTTATTCGACTAGGCTGCGGGATGCATCCTCTCGCACGTGATTTTACTCGACTAGCCTGCGGGATGCATCCTCTCGCACGTGTTTTTACTCGACTAGCCTGCGGGATGCATCCTCTCGCACGTGTTTTTACTCGACTAGCCTGCGGGATGCATCCTCTCGCACGTGTTTTTACTCGACTAGCCTGCGGGATGCATCCTCTCTCACGTGTTTTTACTCGACTAGCCTACGGGATGTATCCTCTCGCACGTGTTTTTACTCGACTACCCTGCGGGATGCATCCTCTCGCACGTGTTTTAACTCGACTAGCCTGCGGGATGTATCCTCTCGCACGTGTTTTTACTCGACTAGCCTGCGGGATGCATCCTCTCGCACGTGTTTTTACTCGACTAGCCTGCGGGATGCATCCTCTCGCACGTGTTTTTACTCGACTAGCCTGCGGGATGCATCCTCTCGCACCTGTTTTTACTCGTCTAGGCTGCGGGATGCATCCTCTCGCACGTGTTTTTACTCGACTAGCCTGCGGGGTGCATCCTCTCGCACGTGTTTTTACTCGACTAGCCTGCGGGATGCATCCTCTCGCACGTGTTTTTACTCGACTAGCCTGCGGGATGCATCCTCTCGCACGTGTTTTTACTCGACTAGCCAGCGGGATGCATCCTCTCGCACGTGTTTTTACTCGACTAGCCTGCGGGATGCATCCTCTCGCACGTGTTTTTACTCGACTAGCCTGCGGGAAGCATCCTCTCGCACGTGTTTTACTCGACTAGCCTGCGGGATGCATCCTCTCGCACGTGTTTTTACTCGACTAGCCTGCGGGATGCATCCTCTCGCACGTGTTTTTACTCGACTAGCCTGCGGGATGCATCCTCTCACACGTGTTTTTACTCGACTAGCCTACGGGATGTATCCTCTCGCACGTGTTTTTACTCGACTAGCCTGCGGGATGCATCCTCTCGCACGTGTTTTTACTCGACTAGCCTGCGGGATGTATCCTCTCGCACGTGTTTTTACTCAACTAGCCTGCGGGATGCATCCTCTCGCACGTGTTTTTACTCGACTAGCCTGCGGGATGCATCCTCACGCACGTGTTTTTACTCGACTAGCCTGCGGGATGCATCCTCTCGCACGTGTTTTTACTCGACTAGCCTGCGGGATGCATCCTCTCGCACGTGTTTTTACTCGACTAGCCTGCGGGATGCATCCTCTCGCACGTGTTTTTACTCGACTAGCCTGCGGGATGCATCCTCTCGCACGTGTTTTTATTCGACTAGCCTGCGGGATGCATCCTCTCGCACGTGATTTTACTCGACTAGCCTGCGGGATGCATCCTCTCGCACGTGTTTTTACTCGACTAGCCTGCAGGATGCATCCTCTCGCACGTGTTTTTACTCGACTAGCCTGCGGGGTGCATCCTCTCGCACGTGTTTTTACTCGACTAGCCTGCGGGATGCATCCTCTCGCACGTGTTTTTACTCGACTAGCCTGCGGGATGCATCCTCTCGCACGTGTTTTTACTCGACTAGCCTGCGGGATGCATCCTCTCGCACGTGTTTTTGCTCGACTAGCCTGCGGGATGCATCCTCTCGCACGTGTTTTTCCACGACTAGCCTGCGGGATGCATCCTCTCGCACGTGATTTTGCCCGACTAGCCTGCGTGATGCATCCTCTCGCACGTGTTTTTACTCGACTAGCCTGCGGGATGCATCCTCTCGCACGTGTTTTTACTCGACTAGCCTGCGGGATGCATCCTCTCGCACGTGTTTTTACTCGACTAGCCTGCGGGATGCATCCTCTCGCACGTGTTTTTACTCGACTAGCCTGCGGGATGCATCCTCTCGCACGTGTTTTTACTCGAGTAACCTGCGGGATGCATCCTCTCGCACGTGTTTTTACTCTACTAGCCTGCGGGGTGCATCCTCTCGCACGTGTTTTTACTCGACTAGCCTGCGGGATGCATCCTCTCGCACGGGTTTTTACTCGACTAGCCTGCGGGATGCATCCTCTCGCACGTGTTTTTACTCGAGTAGCCTGCGGGATGCATCCTCTCGCACGTGTTTTTAGTCGACTAGCCTGCGGGGTGCATCCTCTCGCACGTGTTTTTACTCGACTAGCCTGCGGGATGCATCCTCTCGCACGTGTTTTTACTCGACTAGCCTTTGGGATGCATCCTCTCGCACGTGTTTTTACTCGACTAGCCTGCGGGATGCATCCTCTCGCACGTGTTTTTACTCAACTAGCCTGCGGCATGCACCCTCGCACGTGTTTTTACTCGACTAGCCTGCGGGATGCATCCTCTCGCACGTGTTTTTACTCGACTAGCCTGCGGGATGCATCCTCTCGCACGTGTTTTTACTCGACTATCCTGCGGGATGCATCATCTCGCACGTGTTTTTGCTCGACTAGCCTGCGGGATGCATCCTCTCGCACCTGTTTTTGCTCGACTAGCCTGCGGGACGCATCCTCTGGCACGTGTTCTTCACTCGACTAGCCTGCGGGATGCATCCTCTCGCACGTGTTTTTACTCGACTTGCCTGCGGGATGCATCCTATCGCACGTGTTTTTACTCGACTAGCCTGCGGGAAGCATCCTCTCGCACGTGTTTTTACTCGACTAGCCTGCGGGATGCATCCTCTCGCACGTGTTTTTACTCGACTAGCCTGCGGGATGCATCCTCTCGCACGTGTTTTTACTCGAGTAACCTGCGGGATGCATCCTCTCGCACGTGTTTTTACTCTACTAGCCTGCGGGGTGCATCCTCTCGCACGTGTTTTTACTCGACTAGCCTGCGGGATGCATCCTCTCGCACGTGTTTTTACTCGACTAGCCAGCGGGATGCATCCTCTCGCACGTGTTTTTACTCGACTAGCCTGCGGGATGCATCCTCTCGCACGTGTTTTTACTCGACTAGCCTGCGGGAAGCATCCTCTCGCACGTGTTTTTACTCGACTAGCCTGCGGGGTGCATCCTCTCGCACGTGTTTTTACTCGACTAGCCTGCGGGATGCATCCTCTCGCACGTGTTTTTGCTCGACTAGCCTGCGGGATGCATCCTCTCGCACGTGTTTTTACACGACTAGCCTGCGGGATGCATCCTCTCGCACGTGATTTTGCCCGACTAGCCTGCGTGATGCATCCTCTCGCACGTGTTTTTACTCGACTAGCCTGCGGGATGCATCCTCTCGCACGTGTTTTTACTCGACTAGCCTGCGGGATGCATCCTCTCGCACGTGTTTTTACTCGACTAGCCTGCGGGATGCATCCTCTCGCACGTGTTTTTACTCGACTAGCCTGCGGGATGCATCCTCTCGCACGTGTTTTTACTCGAGTAACCTGCGGGATGCATCCTCTCGCACATGTTTTTACTCGACTAGCCTGCGGGGTGCATCCTCTCGCACGTGTTTTTACTCGACTAGCCTGCGGGATGCATCCTCTCGCACGGGTTTTTACTCGACTAGCCTGCGGGATGCATCCTCTCGCACGTGTTTTTACTCGAGTAGCCTGCGGGATGCATCCTCTCGCACGTGTTTTTAGTCGACTAGCCTGCGGGGTGCATCCTCTCGCACGTGTTTTTACTCGACTAGCCTGCGGGATGCATCCTCTCGCACGTGTTTTTGCTCGACAAGCCTGCGGGATGCATCCTCTCGCACGTGTTTTTCCACGACTAGCCTGCGGGATGCATCCTCTCGCACGTGATTTTGCCCGACTAGCCTGCGTGATGCATCCTCTCGCACGTGTTTTTACTCGACTAGCCTGCGGGATGCATCCTCTCGCACGTGTTTTTACTCGACTAGCCTGCGGGATGCATCCTCTCGCACGTGTTTTTACTCGACTAGCCTGCGGGATGCATCCTCTCGCACGTGTTTTTACTCGACTAGCCTGCGGGATGCATCCTCTCGCACGTGTTTTTACTCGAGTAACCTGCGGGATGCATCCTCTCGCACGTGTTTTTACTCTACTAGCCTGCGGGGTGCATCCTCTCGCACGTGTTTTTACTCGACTAGCCTGCGGGATGCATCCTCTCGCACGGGTTTTTACTCGACTAGCCTGCGGGATGCATCCTCTCGCACGTGTTTTTACTCGAGTAGCCTGCGGGATGCATCCTCTCGCACGTGTTTTTAGTCGACTAGCCTGCGGGATGCATCCTCTCGCACGTGTTTTTACTCGACTAGCCTGCGGGATGCATCCTCTCGCACGTGTTTTTACTCGACTAGCCTGCGGGATGCATCCTCTCGCACGTGTTTTTAGTCGACTAGCCTGCGGGATGCATCCTCTCGCACGTGTTTTTACTCGACTAGCCTGCGGGATGCATCCTCTCGCACGTGTTTTTACTCGACTAGCCTGCGGGATGCATCCTCTCGCACGTGTTTTTACTCGACTAGCCTGCGGGATGCATCCTCTCGCACGTGTTTTTACTCGTCTAGGCTGCGGGATGCATCGTCTCGCACGTGTTTTTACTCGACTAGCCTGCGGGATGCATCCTCTCGCACGTGTTTTTACTCGACTAGCCTGCGGGATGCATCCTCTCGCACGTGTTTTTACTCGACTAGCCTGCGGGATGCATCATCTCGCACGTGTTTTTGCTCGACTAGCCTGCGGGATGCATCCTCTCGCACCTGTTTTTGCTCGACTAGCCTGCGGGACGCATCCTCTGGCACGTGTTCTTCACTCGACTAGCCTGCGGGATGCATCCTCTCGCACGTGTTTTTACTCGACTTGCCTGCGGGATGCATCCTATCGCACGTGTTTTTACTCGACTAGCCTGCGGGAAGCATCCTCTCGCACGTGTTTTTACTCGACTAGCCTGCGGGATGCATCCTCTCGCACGTGTTTTTACTCGACTAGCCTGCGGGATGCATCCTCTCGCACGTGTTTTTACTCGAGTAACCTGCGGGATGCATCCTCTCGCACGTGTTTTTACTCTACTAGCCTGCGGGGTGCATCCTCTCGCACGTGTTTTTACTCGACTAGCCTGCGGGATGCATCCTCTCGCACGTGTTTTTACTCGACTAGCCAGCGGGATGCATCCTCTCGCACGTGTTTTTACTCGACTAGCCTGCGGGATGCATCCTCTCGCACGTGTTTTTACTCGACTAGCCTGCGGGAAGCATCCTCTCGCACGTGTTTTTACTCGACTAGCCTGCGGGATGCATCCTCTCGCACGTGGTTTTACTCGACTAGCCTGCGGGATGCATCCTCTCGCACGTGTTTTTATTCGACTAGCCTGCGGGATACATCCTCTCGCAAGTGTTTTTACTCGACTAGCCTGCGGGGTGCATCCTCTCGCACGTGTTTTTACTCGACTAGCCTGCGGGATGCATCCTCTCGCACGTGTTTTTACTCGACTAGCCTGCGGGATGCATCCTCTCGCACGTGTTTTTACTCGAGTAGCCTGCGGGATGCATCCTCTCGCACGTGTTTTTACTCGACTAGCCTGCGGGGTGCATCCTCTCGCACGTGTTTTTACTCGACTAGCCTGCGGGATGCATCCTCTCGCACGTGTTTTTACTCGAGTAGCCTGCGGGATGCATCCTCTCGCACGTGTTTTTACTCGACTAGCCTGCGGGGTGCATCCTCTCGCACGTGTTTTTACTCGACTAGCCTGCGGGATGCATCCTCTCGCACGTGTTTTTGCTCGACTAACCTGCGGGATGCATCCTCTCGCACGTGTTTTTCCACGACTAGCCTGCGGGATGCATCCTCTCGCACGTGATTTTGCCCGACTAGCCTGCGTGATGCATCCTCTCGCACGTGTTTTTACTCGACTAGCCTGCGGGATGCATCCTCTCGCACGTGTTTTTACTCGACTAGCCTGCGGGATGCATCCTCTCGCACGTGTTTTTACTCGACTAGCCTGCGGGATGCATCCTCTCGCACGTGTTTTTACTCGACTAGCCTGCGGGATGCATCCTCTCGCACGTGTTTTTACTCGAGTAACCTGCGGGATGCATCCTCTCGCACGTGTTTTTACTCTACTAGCCTGCGGGGTGCATCCTCTCGCACGTGTTTTTACTCGACTAGCCTGCGGGATGCATCCTCTCGCACGGGTGTTTACTCGACTAGCCTGCGGGATGCATCCTCTCGCACGTGTTTTTACTCGAGTAGCCTGCGGGATGCATCCTCTCGCACGTGTTTTTAGTCGACTAGCCTGCGGGGTGCATCCTCTCGCACGTGTTTTTACTCGACTAGCCTGCGGGATGCATCCTCTCGCACGTGTTTTTGCTCGACTAGCCTGCGGGATGCATCCTCTCGCACGTGTTTTTCCACGACTAGCCTGCGGGATGCATCCTCTCGCACGTGATTTTGCCCGACTAGCCTGCGTGATGCATCCTCTCGCACGTGTTTTTACTCGATTAGCCTGCGGGATGCATCCTCTCGCACGTGTTTTTACTCGACTAGCCTGCGGGATGCATCCTCTCGCACGTGTTTTTACTCGACTAGCCTGCGGGATGCATCCTCTCGCACGTGTTTTTAATCGACTAGCCTGCGGGATGCATCCTCTCGCACGTGTTTTTACTCGACTAGCCTGCGGGAAGCATCCTCTCGCACGTGTTTTTACTCGACTAGTCTGCGGGATGCATCCTCTCGCACGTGGTTTTACTCGACTAGCCTGCGGGATGCATCCTCTCGCACGTGTTTTTATTCGACTAGCCTGCGGGATACATCCTCTCGCAAGTGTTTTTACTCGACTAGCCTGCGGGGTGCATCCTCTCGCACGTGTTTTTACTCGACTAGCCTGCGGGATGCATCCTCTCGCACGTGTTTTTACTCGACTAGCCTGCGGGATGCATCCTCTCGCACGTGTTTTTACTCGAGTAGCCTGCGGGATGCATCCTCTCGCACGTGTTTTTACTCGACTAGCCTGCGGGGTGCATCCTCTCGCACGTGTTTTTACTCGACTAGCCTGCGGGATGCATCCTCTCGCACGTGTTTTTGCTCGACTAACCTGCGGGATGCATCCTCTCGCACGTGTTTTTCCACGACTAGCCTGCGGGATGCATCCTCTCGCACGTGATTTTGCCCGACTAGCCTGCGTGATGCATCCTCTCGCACGTGTTTTTACTCGACTAGCCTGCGGGATGCATCCTCTCGCACGTGTTTTTACTCGACTAGCCTGCGGGATGCATCCTCTCGCACGTGTTTTTACTCGACTAGCCTGCGGGATGCATCCTCTCGCACGTGTTTTTACTCGACTAGCCTGCGGGGTGCATCCTCTCGCACGTGTTTTTACTCGACTAGCCTGCGGGATGCATCCTCTCGCACGTGTTTTTACTCGAGTAGCCTGCGGGATGCATCCTCTCGCACGTGTTTTTACTCGACTAGCCTGCGGGGTGCATCCTCTCGCACGTGTTTTTACTCGACTAGCCTGCGGGATGCATCCTCTCGCACGTGTTTTTGCTCGACTAACCTGCGGGATGCATCCTCTCGCACGTGTTTTTCCACGACTAGCCTGCGGGATGCATCCTCTCGCACGTGATTTTGCCCGACTAGCCTGCGTGATGCATCCTCTCGCACGTGTTTTTACTCGACTAGCCTGCGGGATGCATCCTCTCGCACGTGTTTTTACTCGACTAGCCTGCGGGATGCATCCTCTCGCACGTGTTTTTACTCGACTAGCCTGCGGGATGCATCCTCTCGCACGTGTTTTTACTCGACTAGCCTGCGGGATGCATCCTCTCGCACGTGTTTTTACTCGAGTAACCTGCGGGATGCATCCTCTCGCACGTGTTTTTACTCTACTAGCCTGCGGGGTGCATCCTCTCGCACGTGTTTTTACTCGACTAGCCTGCGGGATGCATCCTCTCGCACGGGTTTTTACTCGACTAGCCTGCGGGATGCATCCTCTCGCACGTGTTTTTACTCGAGTAGCCTGCGGGATGCATCCTCTCGCACGTGTTTTTAGTCGACTAGCCTGCGGGGTGCATCCTCTCGCACGTGTTTTTACTCGACTAGCCTGCGGGATGCATCCTCTCGCACGTGTTTTTGCTCGACTAGCCTGCGGGATGCATCCTCTCGCACGTGTTTTTCCACGACTAGCCTGCGGGATGCATCCTCTCGCACGTGATTTTGCCCGACTAGCCTGCGTGATGCATCCTCTCGCACGTGTTTTTACTCGATTAGCCTGCGGGATGCATCCTCTCGCACGTGTTTTTACTCGACTAGCCTGCGGGATGCATCCTCTCGCACGTGTTTTTACTCGACTAGCCTGCGGGATGCATCCTCTCGCACGTGTTTTTAATCGACTAGCCTGCGGGATGCATCCTCTCGCACGTGTTTTTACTCGACTAGCCTGCGGGAAGCATCCTCTCGCACGTGTTTTTACTCGACTAGCCTGCGGGATGCATCCTCTCGCACGTGGTTTTACTCGACTAGCCTGCGGGATGCATCCTCTCGCACGTGTTTTTATTCGACTAGCCTGCGGGATACATCCTCTCGCAAGTGTTTTTACTCGACTAGCCTGCGGGGTGCATCCTCTCGCACGTGTTTTTACTCGACTAGCCTGCGGGATGCATCCTCTCGCACGTGTTTTTACTCGACTAGCCTGCGGGATGCATCCTCTCGCACGTGTTTTTACTCGAGTAGCCTGCGGGATGCATCCTCTCGCACGTGTTTTTACTCGACTAGCCTGCGGGGTGCATCCTCTCGCACGTGTTTTTACTCGACTAGCCTGCGGGATGCATCCTCTCGCACGTGTTTTTGCTCGACTAACCTGCGGGATGCATCCTCTCGCACGTGTTTTTCCACGACTAGCCTGCGGGATGCATCCTCTCGCACGTGATTTTGCCCGACTAGCCTGCGTGATGCATCCTCTCGCACGTGTTTTTACTCGACTAGCCTGCGGGATGCATCCTCTCGCACGTGTTTTTACTCGACTAGCCTGCGGGATGCATCCTCTCGCACGTGTTTTTACTCGACTAGCCTGCGGGATGCATCCTCTCGCACGTGTTTTTACTCGACTAGCCTGCGGGATGCATCCTCTCGCACGTGTTTTTACTCGAGTAACCTGCGGGATGCATCCTCTCGCACGTGTTTTTACTCTACTAGCCTGCGGGGTGCATCCTCTCGCACGTGTTTTTACTCGACTAGCCTGCGGGATGCATCCTCTCGCACGGGTTTTTACTCGACTAGCCTGCGGGATGCATCCTCTCGCACGTGTTTTTACTCGAGTAGCCTGCGGGATGCATCCTCTCGCACGTGTTTTTAGTCGACTAGCCTGCGGGGTGCATCCTCTCGCACGTGTTTTTACTCGACTAGCCTGCGGGATGCATCCTCTCGCACGTGTTTTTGCTCGACTAGCCTGCGGGATGCATCCTCTCGCACGTGTTTTTCCACGACTAGCCTGCGGGATGCATCCTCTCGCACGTGATTTTGCCCGACTAGCCTGCGTGATCCATCCTCTCGCACGTGTTTTTACTCGACTAGCCTGCGGGATGCATCCTCTCGCACGTGTTTTTACTCGACTAGCCTGCGGGATGCATCCTCTCGCACGTGTTTTTACTCGACTAGCCTGCGGGATGCATCCTCTCGCACGTGTTTTTACTCGACTAGCCTGCGGGATGCATCCTCTCGCACGTGTTTTTACTCGAGTAACCTGCGGGATGCATCCTCTCGCACGTGTTTTTACTCTACTAGCCTGCGGGGTGCATCCTCTCGCACGTGTTTTTACTCGACTAGCCTGCGGGATGCATCCTCTCGCACGGGTTTTTACTCGACTAGCCTGCGGGATGCATCCTCTCGCACGTGTTTTTACTCTAGTAGCCTGCGGGATGCATCCTCTCGCACGTGTTTTTAGTCGACTAGCCTGCGGGGTGCATCCTCTCGCACGTGTTTTTACTCGACTAGCCTGCGGGATGCATCCTCTCGCACGTGTTTTTACTCGACTAGCCTTTGGGATGCATCCTCTCGCACGTGTTTTTACTCGACTAGCCTGCGGGATGCATCCTCTCGCACGTGTTTTTACTCAACTAGCCTGCGGCATGCACCCTCGCACGTGTTTTTACTCGACTAGCCTGCGGGATGCATCCTCTCGCACGTGTTTTTACTCGACTAGCCTGCGGGATGCATCCTCTCGCACGTGTTTTTACTCGACTAGCCTGCGGGATGCATCATCTCGCACGTGTTTTTGCTCGACTAGCCTGCGGGATGCATCCTCTCGCACCTGTTTTTGCTCGACTAGCCTGCGGGACGCATCCTCTGGCACGTGTTCTTCACTCGACTAGCCTGCGGGATGCATCCTCTCGCACGTGTTTTTACTCGACTTGCCTGCGGGATGCATCCTATCGCACGTGTTTTTACTCGACTAGCCTGCGGGAAGCATCCTCTCGCACGTGTTTTTACTCGACTAGCCTGCGGGATGCATCCTCTCGCACGTGTTTTTACTCGACTAGCCTGCGGGATGCATCCTCTCGCACGTGTTTTTACTCGAGTAACCTGCGGGATGCATCCTCTCGCACGTGTTTTTACTCTACTAGCCTGCGGGGTGCATCCTCTCGCACGTGTTTTTACTCGACTAGCCTGCGGGATACATCCTCTCGCACGTGTTTTTACTCGACTAGCCAGCGGGATGCATCCTCTCGCACGTGTTTTTACTCGACTAGCCTGCGGGATGCATCCTCTCGCACGTGTTTTTACTCGACTAGCCTGCGGGAAGCATCCTCTCGCACGTGTTTTTACTCGACTAGCCTGCGGGATGCATCCTCTCGCACGTGGTTTTACTCGACTAGCCTGCGGGATGCATCCTCTCGCACGTGTTTTTATTCGACTAGCCTGCGGAATACATCCTCTCGCAAGTGTTTTTACTCGACTAGCCTGCGGGGTGCATCCTCTCGCACGTGTTTTTACTCGACTAGCCTGCGGGATGCATCCTCTCGCACGTGTTTTTACTCGACTAGCCTGCGGGATGCATCCTCTCGCACGTGTTTTTACTCGAGTAGCCTGCGGGATGCATCCTCCCGCACGTGTTTTTACTCGACTAGCCTGCGGGGTGCATCCTCTCGCACGTGTTTTTACTCGACTAGCCTGCGGGATGCATCCTCTCGCACGTGTTTTTGCTCGACTAGCCTGCGGGATGCATCCTCTCGCACGTGTTTTTACACGACTAGCCTGCGGGATGCATCCTCTCGCACGTGATTTTGCCCGACTAGCCTGCGTGATGCATCCTCTCGCACGTGTTTTTACTCGACTAGCCTGCGGGATGCATCCTCTCGCACGTGTTTTTACTCGACTAGCCTGCGGGATGCATCCTCTCGCACGTGTTTTTACTCGACTAGCCTGCGGGATGCATCCTCTCGCACGTGTTTTTACTCGACTAGCCTGCGGGATGCATCCTCTCGCACGTGTTTTTACTCGAGTAACCTGCGGGATGCATCCTCTCGCACGTGTTTTTACTCGACTAGCCTGCGGGGTGCATCCTCTCGCACGTGTTTTTACTCGACTAGCCTGCGGGATGCATCCTCTCGCACGGGTTTTTACTCGACTAGCCTGCGGGATGCATCCTCTCGCACGTGTTTTTACTCGAGTAGCCTGCGGGATGCATCCTCTCGCACGTGTTTTTAGTCGACTAGCCTGCGGGGTGCATCCTCTCGCACGTGTTTTTACTCGACTAGCCTGCGGGATGCATCCTCTCGCACGTGTTTTTGCTCGACAAGCCTGCGGGATGCATCCTCTCGCACGTGTTTTTCCACGACTAGCCTGCGGGATGCATCCTCTCGCACGTGATTTTGCCCGACTAGCCTGCGTGATGCATCCTCTCGCACGTGTTTTTACTCGACTAGCCTGCGGGATGCATCCTCTCGCACGTGTTTTTACTCGACTAGCCTGCGGGATGCATCCTCTCGCACGTGTTTTTACTCGACTAGCCTGCGGGATGCATCCTCTCGCACGTGTTTTTACTCGACTAGCCTGCGGGATGCATCCTCTCGCACGTGTTTTTACTCGAGTAACCTGCGGGATGCATCCTCTCGCACGTGTTTTTACTCTACTAGCCTGCGGGGTGCATCCTCTCGCACGTGTTTTTACTCGACTAGCCTGCGGGATGCATCCTCTCGCACGGGTTTTTACTCGACTAGCCTGCGGGATGCATCCTCTCGCACGTGTTTTTACTCGAGTAGCCTGCGGGATGCATCCTCTCGCACGTGTTTTTAGTCGACTAGCCTGCGGGATGCATCCTCTCGCACGTGTTTTTACTCGACTAGCCTGCGGGATGCATCCTCTCGCACGTGTTTTTACTCGACTAGCCTGCGGGATGCATCCTCTCGCACGTGTTTTTACTCGACTAGCCTGCGGGATGCATCCTCTCGCACGTGTTTTTACTCGACTAGCCTGCGGGATGCATCCTCTCGCACGTGTTTTTACTCGACTAGCTTGGGGGATGCATCCTCTCGCACGTGTTTGTGCTCGACTAGCCTGCGGGATGCATCCTCTCGCACGTGTTTTTACTCGACTAGCCTGCGGGATGCATCCTCTCGCACGTGTTTTTACTCGACTAGCCTGCTGGATGCATCCTCTCAAACGTGTTTTTACTCGACTAGCCTGCGGGATGCATCCTCTCGCACGTGTTTTTGCTCGACTAGCCTGCGGGATGCATCCTCTCGCACGTGTTTTTACTCGACTAGCCTGCTGGATGCATCCTCTCGCACGTGTTTTTACTCGACTAGCCTGTGGGATGCATCCTCTCGCACGTGTTTTTACTCGACTAGCCTGCGGGATGCATCCTCTCGCACGTGTTTTTACTCGACTAGCCTGCGGGATGCATCCTCTCGCACGTGTTTTTACTCCACTAGCCTGCGGCATGCACCCTCGCACGTGTTTTTACTCGACTAGCCTGCGGGATGCATCCTCTCGCACGTGTTTTTACTCGACTAGCCTGCGGGATGCATCCTCTCGCACGTGTTTTTACTCGACTAGCCTGCGGGATGCATCATCTCGCACGTGTTTTTGCTCGACTAGCCTGCGGGATGCATCCTCTCGCACCTGTTTTTGCTCGACTAGCCTGCGGGACGCATCCTCTGGCACGTGTTCTTCACTCGACTAGCCTGCGGGATGCATCCTCTCGCACGTGTTTTTACTCGACTTGCCTGCGGGATGGATCCCATCGCACGTGTTTTTACTCGACTAGCCTGCGGGATGCATCCTCTCGCACGTGTTTTTACTCGACTAGCCTGCGGGATGCATCCTCTCGCACGTGTTTTTACTCGAGTAGCCTGCGGGATGCATCCTCCCGCACGTGTTTTTACTCGACTAGCCTGCGGGGTGCATCCTCTCGCACGTGTTTTTACTCGACTAGCCTGCGGGATGCATCCTCTCGCACGTGTTTTTGCTCGACTAGCCTGCGGGATGCATCCTCTCGCACGTGTTTTTACACGACTAGCCTGCGGGATGCATCCTCTCGCACGTGATTTTGCCCGACTAGCCTGCGTGATGCATCCTCTCGCACGTGTTTTTACTCGACTAGCCTGCGGGATGCATCCTCTCGCACGTGTTTTTACTCGACTAGCCTGCGGGATGCATCCTCTCGCACGTGTTTTTACTCGACTAGCCTGCGGGATGCATCCTCTCGCACGTGTTTTTACTCGACTAGCCTGCGGGATGCATCCTCTCGCACGTGTTTTTACTCGAGTAACCTGCGGGATGCATCCTCTCGCACGTGTTTTTACTCGACTAGCCTGCGGGGTGCATCCTCTCGCACGTGTTTTTACTCGACTAGCCTGCGGGATGCATCCTCTCGCACGGGTTTTTACTCGACTAGCCTGCGGGATGCATCCTCTCGCACGTGTTTTTACTCGAGTAGCCTGCGGGATGCATCCTCTCGCACGTGTTTTTAGTCGACTAGCCTGCGGGGTGCATCCTCTCGCACGTGTTTTTACTCGACTAGCCTGCGGGATGCATCCTCTCGCACGTGTTTTTGCTCGACAAGCCTGCGGGATGCATCCTCTCGCACGTGTTTTTCCACGACTAGCCTGCGGGATGCATCCTCTCGCACGTGATTTTGCCCGACTAGCCTGCGTGATGCATCCTCTCGCACGTGTTTTTACTCGACTAGCCTGCGGGATGCATCCTCTCGCACGTGTTTTTACTCGACTAGCCTGCGGGATGCATCCTCTCGCACGTGTTTTTACTCGACTAGCCTGCGGGATGCATCCTCTCGCACGTGTTTTTACTCGACTAGCCTGCGGGATGCATCCTCTCGCACGTGTTTTTACTCGAGTAACCTGCGGGATGCATCCTCTCGCACGTGTTTTTACTCTACTAGCCTGCGGGGTGCATCCTCTCGCACGTGTTTTTACTCGACTAGCCTGCGGGATGCATCCTCTCGCACGGGTTTTTACTCGACTAGCCTGCGGGATGCATCCTCTCGCACGTGTTTTTACTCGAGTAGCCTGCGGGATGCATCCTCTCGCACGTGTTTTTAGTCGACTAGCCTGCGGGATGCATCCTCTCGCACGTGTTTTTACTCGACTAGCCTGCGGGATGCATCCTCTCGCACGTGTTTTTACTCGACTAGCCTGCGGGATGCATCCTCTCGCACGTGTTTTTACTCGACTAGCCTGCGGGATGCATCCTCTCGCACGTGTTTTTACTCGACTAGCCTGCGGGATGCATCCTCTCGCACGTGTTTTTACTCGACTAGCTTGGGGGATGCATCCTCTCGCACGTGTTTTTACTCGACTATCCTACGGGATGCATCCTCTCGCACGTGTTTTTGCTCGACTAGCCTGCGGGACGCATCCACTCGCACGTGTTTGTCACTCGACTAGCCTGCGGGATGCATCTTCTCGCACGTGTTTTTACTCGACTAGCCTGCGGGATGCATCCTCTCGCACGTGTTTTTTGCTCGACTAGCCTGCGGGATGCATCCTCTCAAACGTGTTTTTACTCGACTAGCCTGCGAGGTGCATCCTCTCGTACGTGTTTTTACTCGACTAGCCTGCGGGATGCATCCTCTCGCACGTGTTTTTACTCGACTAGCCTGCGGGATGCATCCTCTCACACGTGTTTTTACTCGACTAGCCTACGGGATGTATCCTCTCGCACGTGTTATTACTCGACTAGCCTGCGGGATGCATCCTCTCAAACGTGTTTTTACTCGACTAGCCTGCGGGATGCATCCTCCCGCACGTGTTTGTGCTCGACTAGCCTGCGGGATGCATCCTCTCGCACGTGTTTTTACTCGACTAGCCTGCGGGATGCATCCTCTCGCACGTGTTTTTTACTCGACTAGCCTGCTGGATGCATCCTCTCAAACGTGTTTTTTACTCGACTAGCCTGCGGGATGCATCCTCTCGCACGTGTTTTTGCTCGACTAGCCTGCGGGATGCATCCTCTCGCACGTGTTTTTACTCGACTAGCCTGCTGGATGCATCCTCTCAAACGTGTTTTTACTCGACTAGCCTGTGGGATGCATCCTCTCGCACGTGTTTTTACTCGACTA
>NW_027469961.1:0-50743 GCF_051020765.1 Lasioglossum baleicum | reverse complement strand
CGCGATTTAATCGAGCTTATGTCAGATTCGACGATTCTTCGTTTCAGAAGTGTATTTCTGTGCGGAATCGCTGTTTCGCGTGCTAGATCAGTGCATTTGCATGCAAATATGCGAAATTGGCACAGAAACTCCGACCCGGCAAGCACGATCACAATTTATTCGAGCTTATGTCAGATTCGACGATTCTTCGTTTCAGAAGTGTATTTCTGTGCGGAATCGCTGTTTCGCGTGCTAGATCAGTGCATTTGCATGCAAGTATGCCAAATTGGCACGAAAACTCCGACCCGGCAATCACGATAACGATTTATTCGAGCTTATGTCAGATTCTACGATTCTTCGTTTCAGAAGTGTATTTCTGTGCGGAATCGCTGTTTCGCGTGCTAGATCAGTGCATTTGCATGCAAGTATGCGAAATTGGAATAGAAACTCCGACACGACAAGCACGATCGCGATTTAATCGAGCTTCTGTCAGATTCGACGACTCTTCGTTTCAGAAGTGTATTTCTGTGCGGAATCGCTGTTTCGCGCGCTAGATCAGTGCATTTGCATGCAAATATGCGAAATTGGCACGAAAACTCAGATTCGGCAAGCACGATCACGATTTATTCGAGCTTATGTCAGATTCGACGATTATTCGTTTCACAAATGAATTTCTGTGCGGAATCGCTGTTTCGCGTGCTAGATCAGTGCATTTGCATGCAAATATGCGAAATTGGCACAGAAACTCCGACCCGGCAAGCACGATCACAATTTATTCGAGCTTATGTCAGAATCGACGATTCTTCGTTTCAGAAGTGTATTTCTCTGCGGAATCGCTGTTGCGCGTGCTAGATCAGTGCATTTGCATGCAAGTATGAGAAATTGGAATAGAAACTCCGACCCGACAAGCACGATCGCGATTTAATCGAGCTTATGTCAGATTCGACGATTCTTCGTTTCAGAAGTGTATTTCTGTGCGGAATCGCTGTTTCGCGTGCTAGATCAGTGCATTTGCATGCAAATATGCGAAATTGGCACAGAAACTCCGACCCGGCAAGCACGATCACAATTTATTCGAGCTTATGTCAGATTCGACGATTCTTCGTTTCAGAAGTGTATTTCTGTGCGGAATCGCTGTTTCGCGTGCTAGATCAGTGCATTTGCATGCAAGTATGAGAAATTGGAATAGAAACTCCGACCCGATAAGCGCGATCGCGATTTAATCGAGCTTATGTCAGATTCGACGATTCTTCGTTTCAGAAGTGTATTTCTGTGCGGAATCGCTGTTTCGCGTGCTAGATCAGTGCATTTGCATGCAAATATGCGAAATTGGCACAGAAACTCCGACCCGGCAAGCACGATCACAATTTATTCGAGCCTATGTCAGATTCGACGATTCTTCGTTTGAGAAGTGTATTTCTGTGCGGAATCGCTGTTTCGCGTGCTAGATCAGTGCATTTGCATGCAAATATGCCAAATTGGCACGAAAACTCCGACCCGGCAAGAACGATCACGATTTATTCGAGCTTATGTCAGATTCGACGATTCTTCGTTTCAGAAGTGTATTTCTGTGCGGAATCGCTGTTGCGCGTGCTAGATCAGTGCATTTGCATGCAAATATGCGAAATTGGCACAGAAACTCCGACCCGGCAAGCACGATCACAATTTATTCGAGCTTATGTCAGATTCGACGATTCTTCGTTTCAGAAGTGTATTTCTGTGCGGAATCGCTGTTTCGCGTGCTAGATCAGTGCATTTGCATGCAAGTATGAGAAATTGGAATAGAAACTCCGACCCGATAAGCACGATCGCGATTTAATCGAGCTTATGTCAGATTCGACGATTCTTCGTTTCAGAAGTGTATTTCTGTGCGGAATCGCTGTTTCGCGCGCTAGATCTGTGCATTTGCATGCAAGTATGAGAAATTGGAATAGAAACTCCGACCCGGCAAGCACGATCACCATTTATTCGAGCTTATGTCAGATTCGACGATTCTTAGTTTCAGAAGCGTATTTCTGTGCGGAATCGCTGTTTCGCGTGCTATATCAGTACATTTGCATGCAAGTATGCGAAATTGGAATAAAAACTCCGACCCGACAAGCACGATAACGATTTATTCGAGCTTATGTCAGATTCTACGATTCTTCGTTTCAGATGTGTACTTCTGTGCGGAATCGCTGTTTCGCGCGCTAGATCTGTGCATTTGCATGCAAGTATGAGAAATTGGAATAGAAACTCCGACACGGCAAGCACGATCACCATTTATTCGAGCTTATGTCAGATTCGACGATTCTTAGTTTCAGAAGCGTATTTCTGTGCGGAATCGCTGTTTCGCGTGCTAGATCAGTGCATTTGCATGCAAATATGCGAAATTGGCACAGAAACTCCGACCCGGCAAGCACGATCACAATTTATTCGACCTTATGTCAGATTCGACGATTCTTCGTTTCAGAAGTGTATTTCTGTGCGGAATCGCTGTTTCGCGTGCTAGATCAGTGCATTTGCATGCAAGTATGCCAAATTGGCACGAAAACTCCGACCCGGCAATCACGATAACGATTTATTCGAGCTTATGTCAGATTCGACGATTCTTCGTTTCAGAAGTGTATTTCTGTGCGGAATCGCTGTTTCGCGTGCTAGATCAGTGCATTTGCATGCAAGTATGCGAAATTGGAATAGAAACTCCGACCCGACAAGCACGATCGCGATTTAATCGAGCTTATGTCAGATTCGACGATTCTTCGTTTCAGAAGTGTATTTCTGTGCGGAATCGCTGTTTCGCGCGCTAGATCAGTGCATTTGCATGCAAATATGCGAAATTGGCACGAAAACTCAGATTCGGCAAGCACGATCACGATTTATTCGAGCTTATGTCAGATTCGACGATTATTCGTTTCACAAATGAATTTCTGTGCGGAATCGCTGTTTCGCGTGCTTGATCAGTGCATTTGCATGCAAATATGCGAAATTGGCACAGAAACTCCGACCCGGCAAGCACGATCACAATTTATTCGAGCTTATGTCAGATTCGACGATTCTTCGTTTCAGAAGTGTATTTCTCTGCGGAATCGCTGTTGCGCGTGCTAGATCAGTGCATTTGCATGCAAGTATGAGAAATTGGAATAGAAACTCCGACCCGACAAGCACGATCGCGATTTAATCGAGCTTATGTCAGATTCGACGATTCTTCGTTTCAGAAGTGTATTTCTGTGCGGAATCGCTGTTTCGCGTGCTAGATCAGTGCATTTGCATGCAAATATGCGAATTTGGCACAGAAACTCCGACCCGGCAAGCACGATCACAATTTATTCGAGCCTATGTCAGATTCGACGATTCTTCGTTTGAGAAGTGTATTTCTGTGCGGAATCGCTGTTTCGCGTGCTAGATCAGTGCATTTGCATGCAAGTATGCGAAATTGGAATAGAAACTCCGACCCGACAAGCACGATCGCGATTTAATCGAGCCTATGTCAGATTCGACGATTCTTCGTTTGAGAAGTGTATTTCTGTGCGGAATCGCTGTTTCGCGTGCTAGATCAGTGCATTTGCATGCAAATATGCCAAATTGGCACGAAAACTCCGACCCGGCAAGAACGATCACGATTTATTCGAGCTTATGTCAGATTCGACGATTCTTCGTTTCAGAAGTGTATTTCTGTGCGGAATCGCTGTTGCGCGTGCTAGATCAGTGCATTTGCATGCAAATATGCGAAATTGGCACAGAAACTCCGACCCGGCAAGCACGATCACAATTTATTCGAGCTTATGTCAGATTCGACGATTCTTCGTTTCAGAAGTGTATTTCTGTGCGGAATCGCTGTTTCGCGTGCTAGATCAGTGCATTTGCATGCAAGTATGAGAAATTGGAATAGAAACTCCGACCCGATAAGCACGATCGCGATTTAATCGAGCTTATGTCAGATTCGACGATTCTTCGTTTCAGAAGTGTATTTCTGTGCGGAATCGCTGTTTCGCGCGCTAGATCTGTGCATTTGCATGCAAGTATGAGAAATTGGAATAGAAACTCCGACCCGGCAAGCACGATCACCATTTATTCGAGCTTATGTCAGATTCGACGATTCTTAGTTTCAGAAGCGTATTTCTGTGCGGAATCGCTGTTTCGCGTGCTATATCAGTACATTTGCATGCAAGTATGCGAAATTGGAATAAAAACTCCGACCCGACAAGCACGATAACGATTTATTCGAGCTTATGTCAGATTCTACGATTCTTCGTTTCAGATGTGTACTTCTGTGCGGAATCGCTGTTTCGCGCGCTAGATCTGTGCATTTGCATGCAAGTATGAGAAATTGGAATAGAAACTCCGACACGGCAAGCACGATCACCATTTATTCGAGCTTATGTCAGATTCGACGATTCTTAGTTTCAGAAGCGTATTTCTGTGCGGAATCGCTGTTTCGCGTGCTAGATCAGTGCATTTGCATGCAAATATGCGAAATTGGCACAGAAACTCCGACCCGGCAAGCACGATCACAATTTATTCGAGCTTATGTCAGATTCGACGATTCTTCGTTTCAGAAGTGTATTTCTGTGCGGAATCGCTGTTTCGCGTGCTAGATCAGTGCATTTGCATGCAAGTATGCCAAATTGGCACGAAAACTCCGACCCGGCAATCACGATAACGATTTATTCGAGCTTATGTCAGATTCGACGATTCTTCGTTTCAGAAGTGTATTTCTGTGCGGAATCGCTGTTTCGCGTGCTAGATCAGTGCATTTGCATGCAAGTATGCGAAATTGGAATAGAAACTCCGACCCGACAAGCACGATCGCGATTTAATCGAGCTTATGTCAGATTCGACGATTCTTCGTTTCAGAAGTGTATTTCTGTGCGGAATCGCTGTTTCGCGCGCTAGATCAGTGCATTTGCATGCAAATATGCGAAATTGGCACGAAAACTCAGATTCGGCAAGCACGATCACGATTTATTCGAGCTTATGTCAGATTCGACGATTATTCGTTTCACAAATGAATTTCTGTGCGGAATCGCTGTTTCGCGTGCTTGATCAGTGCATTTGCATGCAAATATGCGAAATTGGCACAGAAACTCCGACCCGGCAAGCACGATCACAATTTATTCGAGCTTATGTCAGATTCGACGATTCTTCGTTTCAGAAGTGTATTTCTCTGCGGAATCGCTGTTGCGCGTGCTAGATCAGTGCATTTGCATGCAAGTATGAGAAATTGGAATAGAAACTCCGACCCGGCAAGCACGATCACAATTTATTCGAGCTTATGTCAGATTCGACGATTCTTCGTTTCAGAAGTGTATTTCTGTGCGGAATCGCTGTTTCGCGTGCTAGATCAGTGCATTTGCATGCAAATATGCGAAATTGGCACAGAAACTCCGACCCGGCAAGCACGATCACAATTTATTCGAGCTTATGTCAGATTCGACGATTCTTCGTTTCAGAAGTGTATTTCTGTGCGGAATCGCTGTTTCGCGTGCTAGATCAGTGCATTTGCATGCAAGTATGAGAAATTGGAATAGAAACTCCGACCCGATAAGCACGATCGCGATTTAATCGAGCTTATGTCAGATTCGACGATTCTTCGTTTCAGAAGTGTATTTCTGTGCGGAATCGCTGTTTCGCGCGCTAGATCAGTGCATTTGCATGCAAATATGCGAAATTGGCACGAAAACTCAGATTCGGCAAGCACGATCACGATTTATTCGAGCTTATGTCAGATTCGACGATTATTCGTTTCACAAATGAATTTCTGTGCGGAATCGCTGTTTCGCGTGCAAGATCAGTGCATTTGCATGCAAGTATGCCAAATTGGCACGAAAACTCCGACCCGGCAAGCACGATCACGATTTATTCGAGCTTATGTCAGATTCGACGATTCTTCGTTTCAGAAGTGTATTTCTGTGCGGAATCGCTGTTTCGCGCGCTAGATCTGTGCATTTGCATGCAAGTATGAGAAATTGGAATAGAAACTCCGACCCGGCAAGCACGATCACCATTTATTCGAGCTTATGTCAGATTCGACGATTCTTAGTTTCAGAAGCGTATTACTGTGCGGAATCGCTGTTTCGCGTGCTATATCAGTACATTTGCATGCAAGTATGCGAAATTGGAATAAAAACTCCGACCCGACAAGCACGATAACGATTTATTCGAGCTTATGTCAGATTCTACGATTCTTCGTTCCAGAAGTGTATTTCTGTGCGGAATCGCTGTTTCGCGCGCTAGATCTGTGCATTTGCATGCAAGTATGAGAAATTGGAATAGAAACTCCGACCCGGCAAGCACGATCACCATTTATTCGAGCTTATGTCAGATTCGACGATTCTTAGTTTCAGAAGCGTATTTCTGTGCGGAATCGCTGTTTCGCGTGCTAGATCAGTGCATTTGCATGCAAATATGCGAAATTGGCACAGAAACTCCGACCCGGCAAGCACGATCACAATTTATTCGAGCTTATGTCAGATTCGACGATTCTTCGTTTCAGAAGTGTATTTCTGTGCGGAATCGCTGTTTCGCGTGCTAGATCAGTGCATTTGCATGCAAGTATGCCAAATTGGCACGAAAACTCCGACCCGGCAATCACGATAACGATTTATTCGAGCTTATGTCAGATTCTACGATTCTTCGTTTCAGAAGTGTATTTCTGTGCGGAATCGCTGTTTCGCGCGCTAGATCTGTGCATTTGCATGCAAGTATGAGAAATTGGAATAGAAACTCCGACCCGGCAAGCACGATCGCGATTTAATCGAGCTTATGTCAGATTCGACGATTCTTCGTTTCAGAAGTGTATTTCTGTGCGGAATCGCTGTTTCGCGTGCTAGATCAGTGCATTTGCATGCAAATATGCGAAATTGGCACAGAAACTCCGACCCGGCAAGCACGATCACAATTTATTCGAGCTTATGTCAGATTCGACGATTCTTCGTTTCAGAAGTGTATTTCTGTGCGGAATCGCTGTTTCGCGTGCTAGATCAGTGCATTTGCATGCAAGTATGCCAAATTGGCACGAAAACTCCGACCCGGCAATCACGATAACGATTTATTCGAGCTTATGTCAGATTCTACGATTCTTCGTTTCAGAAGTGTATTTCTGTGCGGAATCGCTGTTTCGCGTGCTAGATCAGTGCATTTGCATGCAAGTATGCGAAATTGGAATAGAAACTCCGACACGACAAGCACGATCGCGATTTAATCGAGCTTCTGTCAGATTCGACGACTCTTCGTTTCAGAAGTGTATTTCTGTGCGGAATCGCTGTTTCGCGCGCTAGATCAGTGCATTTGCATGCAAATATGCGAAATTGGCACAGAAACTCCGACCCGGCAAGCACGATCACAATTTATTCGAGCTTATGTCAGAATCGACGATTCTTCGTTTCAGAAGTGTATTTCTCTGCGGAATCGCTGTTGCGCGTGCTAGATCAGTGCATTTGCATGCAAGTATGAGAAATTGGAATAGAAACTCCGACCCGACAAGCACGATCGCGATTTAATCGAGCTTATGTCAGATTCGACGATTCTTCGTTTCAGAAGTGTATTTCTGTGCGGAATCGCTGTTTCGCGTGCTAGATCAGTGCATTTGCATGCAAATATGCGAAATTGGCACAGAAACTCCGACCCGGCAAGCACGATCACAATTTATTCGAGCTTATGTCAGATTCGACGATTCTTCGTTTCAGAAGTGTATTTCTGTGCGGAATCGCTGTTTCGCGTGCTAGATCAGTGCATTTGCATGCAAATATGCGAAATTGGCACAGAAACTCCGACCCGGCAAGCACGATCACAATTTATTCGAGCTTATGTCAGATTCGACGATTCTTCGTTTCAGAAGTGTATTTCTGTGCGGAATCGCTGTTTCGCGTGCTAGATCAGTGCATTTGCATGCAAGTATGAGAAATTGGAATAGAAACTCCGACCCGATAAGCACGATCGCGATTTAATCGAGCTTATGTCAGATTCGACGATTCTTCGTTTCAGAAGTGTATTTCTGTGCGGAATCGCTGTTTCGCGTGCTAGATCAGTGCATTTGCATGCAAATATGCGAAATTGGCACAGAAACTCCGACCCGGCAAGCACGATCACAATTTATTCGAGCCTATGTCAGATTCGACGATTCTTCGTTTGAGAAGTGTATTTCTGTGCGGAATCGCTGTTTCGCGTGCTAGATCAGTGCATTTGCATGCAAATATGCCAAATTGGCACGAAAACTCCGACCCGGCAAGAACGATCACGATTTATTCGAGCTTATGTCAGATTCGACGATTCTTCGTTTCAGAAGTGTATTTCTGTGCGGAATCGCTGTTTCGCGCGAGATCTGTGCATTTGCATGCAAATATGCGAAATTGGCACAGAAACTCCGACCCGGCAAGCACGATCACAATTTATTCGAGCTTATGTCAGATTCGACGATTCTTAGTTTCAGAAGCGTATTTCTGTGCGGAATCGCTGTTTCGCGTGCTATATCAGTACATTTGCATGCAAGTATGCGAAATTGGAATAAAAACTCCGACCCGACAAGCACGATAACGATTTATTCGAGCTTATGTCAGATTCTACGATTCTTCGTTTCAGAAGTGTATTTCTGTGCGGAATCGCTGTTTCGCGTGCTAGATCAGTGCATTTGCATGCAAGTATGCGAAATTGGAATAGAAACTCCGACCCGACAAGCAAGATCGCGATTTAATCGAGCTTATGTCAGATTCGACGATTCTTCGTTTCAGAAGTGTATTTCTGTGCGGAATCGCTGTTTCGCGTGCTAGATCAGTGCATTTGCATGCAAATATGCAAAATTGGCACAGAAACTCCGACCCGGCAAGCACGATCACAATTTATTCGAGCCTATGTCAGATTCGACGATTCTTCGTTTCAGAAGTGTATTTCTGTGCGGAATCGCTGTTTCGCGTGCTAGATCAGTGCATTTGCATGCACATATGCGAAATTGGCACAGAAACTCCGACCCGGCAAGCACGATCACAATTTATTCGAGCCTATGTCAGATTCGACGATTCTTCGTTTCAGAAGTGTATTTCTGTGCGGAATCGCTGTTTCGCGTGCTAGATCAGTGCATTTGCATGCAAGTATGCCAAATTGGCACGAAAACTCCGACCCGGCAAGCACGATCACGATTTATTCGAGCTTATGTCAGATTCGACGATTCTTCGTTTCAGAAGTGTATTTCTCTGCGGAATCGCTGTTCCGCGCTAGATATGTGCATTTGCATGCAAGTATGAGAAATTGGAATAGAGACTCCGACCCGGCAAGCACGATCACCATTTATTCGAGCTTATGTCAGATTCGACGATTATTCGTTTCAGAAGTGTATTTCTGTGCGGAATCGCTGTTTCGCGTGCTAGATCAGTGCATTTGCATGCAAGTATGAGAAATTGGAATAGAAACTCCGACCCGACAAGCACGATCGCGATTTAATCGAGCTTATGTCAGATTCGACGATTCTTCGTTTCAGAAGTGTATTTCTGTGCGGAATCGCTGTTTCGCGTGCTAGATCAGTGCATTTGCATGCAAATATGCGAAATTGCACAGAAACTCCGACCCGGCAAGCACGATCACAATTTATTCGAGCCTATGTCAGATTCGACGATTCTTCGTTTGAGAAGTGTATTTCTGTGCGGAATCGCTGTTTCGCGTGCTAGATCAGTGCATTTGCATGCAAATATGCGAAATTGGCACAGAAACTCCGACCCGGCAAGCACGATCACAATTTATTCGAGCTTATGTCAGATTCGACGATTCTTCGTTTCAGAAGTGTATTTCTGTGCGGAATCGCTGTTTCGCGTGCTAGATCAGTGCATTTGCATGCAAGTATGAGAAATTGGAATAGAAACTCCGACCCGATAAGCACGATCGCGATTTAATCGAGCTTATGTCAGATTCGACGATTCTTCGTTTCAGAAGTGTATTTCTGTGCGGAATCGCTGTTTCGCGTGCTAGATCAGTGCATTTGCATGCAAATATGCGAAATTGGCACAGAAACTCCGACCCGGCAAGCACGATCACAATTTATTCGAGCCTATGTCAGATTCGACGATTCTTCGTTTGAGAAGTGTATTTCTGTGCGGAATCGCTGTTTCGCGTGCTAGATCAGTGCATTTGCATGCAAATATGCCAAATTGGCACGAAAACTCCGACCCGGCAAGAACGATCACGATTTATTCGAGCTTATGTCAGATTCGACGATTCTTCGTTTCAGAAGTGTATTTCTGTGCGGAATCGCTGTTTCGCGCGAGATCTGTGCATTTGCATGCAAATATGCGAAATTGGCACAGAAACTCCGACCCGGCAAGCACGATCACAATTTATTCGAGCTTATGTCAGATTCGACGATTCTTAGTTTCAGAAGCGTATTTCTGTGCGGGATCGCTGTTTCGCGTGCTATATCAGTACATTTGCATGCAAGTATGCGAAATTGGAATAAAAACTCCGACCCGACAAGCACGATAACGATTTATTCGAGCTTATGTCAGATTCTACGATTCTTCGTTTCAGAAGTGTATTTCTGTGCGGAATCGCTGTTTCGCGTGCTAGATCAGTGCATTTGCATGCAAGTATGCGAAATTGGAATAGAAACTCCGACCCGACAAGCAAGATCGCGATTTAATCGAGCTTATGTCAGATTCGACGATTCTTCGTTTCAGAAGTGTATTTCTGTGCGGAATCGCTGTTTCGCGTGCTAGATCAGTGCATTTGCATGCAAATATGCAAAATTGGCACAGAAACTCCGACCCGGCAAGCACGATCACAATTTATTCGAGCCTATGTCAGATTCGACGATTCTTCGTTTCAGAAGTGTATTTCTGTGCGGAATCGCTGTTTCGCGTGCTAGATCAGTGCATTTGCATGCAAATATGCGAAATTGGCACAGAAACTCCGACCCGGCAAGCACGATCACAATTTATTCGAGCCTATGTCAGATTCGACGATTCTTCGTTTCAGAAGTGTATTTCTGTGCGGAATCGCTGTTTCGCGTGCTAGATCAGTGCATTTGCATGCAAATATGCGAAATTGGCACAGAAACTCCGACCCGGCAAGCACGATCACAATTTATTCGAGCCTATGTCAGATTCGACGATTCTTCGTTTCAGAAGTGTATTTCTCTGCGGAATCGCTGTTCCGCGCTAGATATGTGCATTTGCATGCAAGTATGAGAAATTGGAATAGAGACTCCGACCCGGCAAGCACGATCACCATTTATTCGAGCTTATGTCAGATTCGACGATTCTTCGTTTCAGAAGTGTATTTCTGTGCGGAATCGCTGTTTCGCGTGCTAGATCAGTGCATTTGCATGCAAATATGCGAAATTGGCACAGAAACTCCGACCCGGCAAGCACGATCACAATTTATTCGAGCCTATGTCAGATTCGACGATTCTTCGTTTCAGAAGTGTATTTCTGTGCGGAATCGCTATTTCGCGCGCTAGATCAGTGCATTTGCATGCAAATATGCGAAATTGTCACGAAAACTCAGATTCGGCAAGCACGATCACGAATTATTCGAGCTTATGTCAGATTCGACGATTATTCGTTTCACAAATGAATTTCTGTGCGGAATCGCTGTTTCGCGTGCTAGATCAGTGCATTTGCATGCAAGTATGCCAAATTGGCACGAAAACTCCGACCCGGCATGCACGATCACGATTTATTCGAGCTTATGTCAGAAGAGTATTTCTGTGCGGAATCGCTGTTTCGCGCGCTAGATCTGTGCATTTGCATGCAAGTATGAGAAATTGGAATAGAAACTCCGACCCGGCAAGCACGATCACCATTTATTCGAGATTATATCAGATTCGACGATTCTTCGTTTCAGAAGTGTCTTTCTGTGCGGAATCGCTGTTTCGCGTGCTATATCAGTGCATTTGCATGCAAGTACGCCAAATTGGAATAGAAACTCCGACCCGGCAATGAGGATCACGATTTATTCGAGCTTATGTCAGATTCGACGATTCTTCGTTTCAGAAGTGTATTTCTATGCGGAATCGCTGTTTCGCGCGCTAGATCAGTGCATTTGCATGCAAATATGCGAAATTGGCACGAAAACTCAGATTCGGCAAGCACGATCACGATTTATTCGAGCTTATGTCAGATTCGACGATTATTCGTTTCACAAATGAATTTCTGTGCGGAATCGCTGTTTCGCGTGCAAGATCAGTGCATTTGCATGCAAGTATGCCAAATTGGCACGAAAACTCCGACCCGGCAAGCACGATCACGATTTATTCGAGCTTATGTCAGATTCGACGATTCTTCGTTTCAGAAGTGTATTTCTGTGCGGAATCGCTGTTGCGCGTGCTAGATCAGTGCATTTGCATGCAAATATGCGAAATTGGCACAGAAACTCCGACCCGGCAAGCACGATCACAATTTATTCGAGCTTATGTCAGATTCGACGATTCTTCGTTTCAGAAGTGTATTTCTGTGCGGAATCGCTGTTTCGCGTGCTAGATCAGTGCATTTGCATGCAAGTAAGAGAAATTGGAATAGAAACTCCGACCCGACAAGCACGATCGCGATTTAATCGAGCTTATGTCAGATTCGACGATTCCTCGTTTCAGAAGTGTATTTCTGTGCGGAATCGCTGTTTCGCGTGCTAGATCAGTGCATTTGCATGCAAATATGCGAAATTGGCACAGAAACTCCGACCCGGCAAGCACGATCACAATTTATTCGAGCTTATGTCAGATTCGACGATTCTTCGTTTCAGAAGTGTATTTCTGTGCGGAATCGCTGTTTCGCGTGCTAGATCAGTGCATTTGCATGCAAGTATGAGAAATTGGAATAGAAACTCCGACCCGATAAGCACGATCGCGATTTAATCGAGCTTATGTCAGATTCGACGATTCTTCGTTTCAGAAGTGTATTTCTGTGCGGAATCGCTGTTTCGCGTGCTAGATCAGTGCATTTGCATGCAAATATGCGAAATTGGCACAGAAACTCCGACCCGGCAAGCACGATCACAATTTATTCGAGCCTATGTCAGATTCGACGATTCTTCGTTTGAGAAGTGTATTACTGTGCGGAATCGCTGTTTCGCGTGCTAGATCAGTGCATTTGCATGCAAGTATGCCAAATTGGCACGAAAACTCCGACCCGGCAAGAACGATCACGATTTATTCGAGCTTATGTCAGATTCGACGATTCTTCGTTTCAGAAGTGTATTTCTGTGCGGAATCGCTGTTTCGCGCGAGATCTGTGCATTTGCATGCAAATATGCGAAATTGGCACAGAAACTCCGACCCGGCAAGCACGATCACAATTTATTCGAGCTTATGTCAGATTCGACGATTCTTAGTTTCAGAAGCGTATTTCTGTGCGGAATCGCTGTTTCGCGTGCTATATCAGTACATTTGCATGCAAGTATGCGAAATTGGAATAAAAACTCCGACCCGACAAGCACGATAACGATTTATTCGAGCTTATGTCAGATTCTACGATTCTTCGTTTCAGAAGTGTATTTCTGTGCGGAATCGCTGTTTCGCGTGCTAGATCAGTGCATTTGCATGCAAATATGCAAAATTGGCACAGAAACTCCGACCCGGCAAGCACGATCACAATTTATTCGAGCCTATGTCAGATTCGACGATTCTTCGTTTCAGAAGTGTATTTCTATGCGGAATCGCTGTTTCGCGCGCTAGATCAGTGCATTTGCATGCAAATATGCGAAATTGGCACGAAAACTCAGATTCGGCAAGCACGATCACGATTTATTCGAGCTTATGTCAGATTCGACGATTATTCGTTTCACAAATGAATTTCTGTGCGGAATCGCTGTTTCGCGTGCAAGATCAGTGCATTTGCATGCAAGTATGCCAAATTGGCACGAAAACTCCGACCCGGCAAGCACGATCACGATTTATTCGAGCTTATGTCAGATTCTACGATTCTTCGTTTCAGAAGTGTATTTCTGTGCGGAATCGCTGTTTCGCGTGCTAGATCAGTGCATTTGCATGCAAATATGCAAAATTGGCACAGAAACTCCGACCCGGCAAGCACGATCACAATTTATTCGAGCCTATGTCAGATTCGACGATTCTTCGTTTCAGAAGTGTATTTCTATGCGGAATCGCTGTTTCGCGCGCTAGATCAGTGCATTTGCATGCAAATATGCGAAATTGGCACGAAAACTCAGATTCGGCAAGCACGATCACGATTTATTCGAGCTTATGTCAGATTCGACGATTATTCGTTTCACAAATGAATTTCTGTGCGGAATCGCTGTTTCGCGTGCAAGATCAGTGCATTTGCATGCAAGTATGCCAAATTGGCACGAAAACTCCGACCCGGCATGCACGATCACGATTTATTCGAGCTTATGTCAGATTCGACGATTCTTCGTTTCAGAAGTGTATTTCTGTGCGGAATCGCTGTTTCGCGCGCTAGATCTGTGCATTTGCATGCAAGTATGAGAAATTGGAATAGAAACTCCGACCCGGCAAGCACGATCACCATTTATTCGAGCTTATGTCAGATTCGACGATTCTTAGTTTCAGAAGCGTATTACTGTGCGGAATCGCTGTTTCGCGTGCTATATCAGTACATTTGCATGCAAGTATGCGAAATTGGAATAAAAACTCCGACCCGACAAGCACGATAACGATTTATTCGAGCTTATGTCAGATTCTACGATTCTTCGTTTCAGAAGTGTATTTCTGTGCGGAATCGCTGTTTCGCGCGCTAGATCTGTGCATTTGCATGCAAGTATGAGAAATTGGAATAGAAACTCCGACCCGGCAAGCACGATCACCATTTATTCGAGCTTATGTCAGATTCGACGATTCTTAGTTTCAGAAGCGTATTTCTGTGCGGAATCGCTGTTTCGCGTGCTAGATCAGTGCATTTGCATGCAAATATGCGAAATTGGCACAGAAACTCCGACCCGGCAAGCACGATCACAATTTATTCGAGCTTATGTCAGATTCGACGATTCTTCGTTTCAGAAATGTATTTCTGTGCGGAATCGCTGTTTCGCGTGCTAGATCAGTGCATTTGCATGCAAGTATGCCAAATTGGCACGAAAACTCCGACCCGGCAATCACGATAACGATTTATTCGAGCTTATGTCAGATTCGACGATTCTTCGTTTCAGAAGTGTATTTCTGTGCGGAATCGCTGTTTCGCGTGCTAGATCAGTGCATTTGCATGCAAGTATGCGAAATTGGAATAGAGACTCCGACCTGACAAGCACGATCGCGATTTAATCGAGCTTATGTCAGATTCGGCGATTCTTCGTTTCAGAAGTGTATTTCTGTGCGGAATCGCTGTTTCGCGCGCTAGATCAGTGCATTTGCATGCAAATATGCGAAATTGGCACGAAAACTCAGATTCGGCAAGCACGATCACGATTTATTCAAGCTTATGTCAGATTCGACGATTATTCGTTTCACAAATGAATTTCTGTGCGGAATCGCTGTTTCGCGTGCTAGATCAGTGCATTTGCATGCAAATATGCGAAATTGGCACAGAAACTCCGACCCGGCAAGCACGATCACAATTTATTCGAGCTTATGTCAGATTCGACGATTCTTCGTTTCAGAAGTGTATTTCTCTGCGGAATCGCTGTTGCGCGTGCTAGATCAGTGCATTTGCATGCAAATATGCGAAATTGGCACGAAAACTCAGATTCGGCAAGCACGATCACGATTTATTCAAGCTTATGTCAGATTCGACGATTATTCGTTTCACAAATGAATTTCTGTGCGGAATCGCTGTTTCGCGTGCTAGATCAGTGCATTTGCATGCAAATATGCGAAATTGGCACAGAAACTCCGACCCGGCAAGCACGATCACAATTTATTCGAGCTTATGTCAGATTCGACGATTCTTCGTTTCAGAAGTGTATTTCTCTGCGGAATCGCTGTTGCGCGTGCTAGATCAGTGCATTTGCATGCAAGTATGAGAAATTGGAATAGAAACTCCGACCCGACAAGCACGATCGCGATTTAATCGAGCTTATGTCAGATTCGACGATTCTTCGTTTCAGAAGTGTATTTCTGTGCGGAATCGCTGTTTCGCGTGCTAGATCAGTGCATTTGCATGCAAATATGCGAAATTGGCACAGAAACTCCGACCCGGCAAGCACGATCACAATTTATTCGAGCCTATGTCAGATTCGACGATTCTTCGTTTGAGAAGTGTATTTCTGTGCGGAAACGCTGTTTCGCGTGCTAGATCAGTGCATTTGCATGCAAATATGCGAAATTGGCACAGAAACTCCGACCCGGCAAGCACGATCACAATTTATTCGAGCTTATGTCAGATTCGACGATTCTTCGTTTCAGAAGTGTATTTCTGTGCGGAATCGCTGTTTCGCGTGCTAGATCAGTGCATTTGCATGCAAATATGCGAAATTGGCACAGAAACTCCGACCCGGCAAGCACGATCACAATTTATTCGAGCTTATGTCAGATTCGACGATTCTTCGTTTCAGAAGTGTATTTCTGTGCGGAATCGCTGTTTCGCGTGCTAGATCAGTGCATTTGCATGCAAGTATGAGAAATTGGAATAGAAACTCCGACCCGATAAGCACGATCGCGATTTAATCGAGCTTATGTCAGATTCGACGATTCTTCGTTTCAGAAGTGTATTTCTGTGCGGAATCGCTGTTTCGCGTGCTAGATCAGTGCATTTGCATGCAAATATGCGAAATTGGCACAGAAACTCCGACCCGGCAAGCACGATCACAATTTATTCGAGCCTATGTCAGATTCGACGATTCTTCGTTTGAGAAGTGTATTTCTGTGCGGAATCGCTGTTTCGCGTGCTAGATCAGTGCATTTGCATGCAAGTATGCCAAATTGGCACGAAAACTCCGACCCGGCAAGAACGATCACGATTTATTCGAGCTTATGTCAGATTCGACGATTCTTCGTTTCAGAAGTGTATTTCTGTGCGGAATCGCTGTTTCGCGCGAGATCTGTGCATTTGCATGCAAATATGCGAAATTGGCACAGAAACTCCGACCCGGCAAGCACGATCACAATTTATTCGAGCTTATGTCAGATTCGACGATTCTTAGTTTCAGAAGCGTATTTCTGTGCGGAATCGCTGTTTCGCGTGCTATATCAGTACATTTGCATGCAAGTATGCGAAATTGGAATAAAAACTCCGACCCGACAAGCACGATAACGATTTATTCGAGCTTATGTCAGATTCTACGATTCTTCGTTTCAGAAGTGTATTTCTGTGCGGAGTCGCTGTTTCGCGTGCTAGATCAGTGCATTTGCATGCAAATATGCAAAATTGGCACAGAAACTCCGACCCGGCAAGCACGATCACAATTTATTCGAGCCTATGTCAGATTCGACGATTCTTCGTTTCAGAAGTGTCTTTCTATGCGGAATCGCTGTTTCGCGCGCTAGATCAGTGCATTTGCATGCAAATATGCGAAATTGGGACGAAAACTCAGATTCGGCAAGCACGATCACGATTTATTCGAGCTTATGTCAGATTCGACGATTATTCGTTTCACAAATGAATTTCTGTGCGGAATCGCTGTTTCGCGTGCAAGATCAGTGCATTTGCATGCAAGTATGCCAAATTGGCACGAAAACTCCGACCCGGCAAGCACGATCACGATTTATTCGAGCTTATGTCAGATTCTACGATTCTTCGTTTCAGAAGTGTATTTCTGTGCGGAATCGCTGTTTCGCGTGCTAGATCAGTGCATTTGCATGCAAATATGCAAAATTGGCACAGAAACTCCGACCCGGCAAGCACGATCACAATTTATTCGAGCCTATGACAGATTCGACGATTCTTCGTTTCAGAAGTGTATTTCTATGCGGAATCGCTGTTTCGCGCGCTAGATCAGTGCATTTGCATGCAAATATGCGAAATTGGCACGAAAACTCAGATTCGGCAAGCACGATCACGATTTATTCGAGCTTATGTCAGATTCGACGATTATTCGTTTCACAAATGAATTTCTGTGCGGAATCGCTGTTTCGCGTGCAAGATCAGTGCATTTGCATGCAAGTATGCCAAATTGGCACGAAAACTCCGACCCGGCATGCACGATCACGATTTATTCGAGCTTATGTCAGATTCGACGATTCTTCGTTTCAGTAGTGTATTTCTGTGCGGAATCGCTGTTTCGCGCGCTAGATCTGTGCATTTGCATGCAAGTATGAGAAATTGGAATAGAAACTCCGACCCGGCAAGCACGATCACCATTTATTCGAGCTTATGTCAGATTCGACGATTCTTAGTTTCAGAAGCGTATTACTGTGCGGAATCGCTGTTTCGCGTGCTATATCAGTACATTTGCATGCAAGTATGCGAAATTGGAATAAAAACTCCGACCCGACAAGCACGATAACGATTTATTCGAGCTTATGTCAGATTCTACGATTCTTCGTTTCAGAAGTGTATTTCTGTGCGGAATCGCTGTTTCGCGCGCTAGATCTGTGCATTTGCATGCAAGTATGAGAAATTGGAATAGAAACTCCGACCCGGCAAGCACGATCACCATTTATTCGAGCTTATGTCAGATTCGACGATTCTTAGTTTCAGAAGCGTATTTCTGTGCGGAATCGCTGTTTCGCGTGCTAGATCAGTGCATTTGCATGCAAATATGCGAAATTGGCACAGAAACTCCGACCCGGCAAGCACGATCACAATTTATTCGAGCTTATGTCAGATTCGACGATTCTTCGTTTCAGAAATGTATTTCTGTGCGGAATCGCTGTTTCGCGTGCTAGATCAGTGCATTTGCATGCAAGTATGAGAAATTGGAATAGAGACTCCGACCCGGCAAGCACGATCACCATTTATTCGAGCTTATGTCAGATTCGACGATTCTTCGTTTCAGAAGTGTATTTCTGTGCGGAATCGCTGCTTCGCGTGCTAGATCAGTGCATTTGCATGCAAGTATGCGAAATTGGAATAGAAACTCCGACCTGACAAGCACGATCGCGATTTAATCGAGCTTATGTCAGATTCGACGATTCTTCGTTTCAGAAGTGTATTTCTGTGCGGAATCGCTGTTTCGCGCGCTAGATCAGTGCATTTGCATGCAAATATGCGAAATTGGCACGAAACTCAGATTCGGCAAGCACGATCACGATTTATTCGAGCTTATGTCAGATTCGACGATTATTCGTTTCACAAATGAATTTCTGTGCGGAATCGCTGTTTCGCGTGCTAGATCAGTGCATTTGCATGCAAGTATGCCAAATTGGCACGAAAACTCCGACCCGGCAAGCACGATCACGATTTATTCGAGCTTATGTCAGATTCGACGATTCTTCGTTTCAGAAGTGTATTTCTCTGCGGTATCGCTGTTGCGCGCTAGATCTGTGCATTTGCATGCAAGTATGAGAAATTGGAATAGAAACTCCGACCCGGCAAGCACGATCACCATTTATTCGAGCCTATGTCAGATTCGACGATTCTTCGTTTCAGAAGTGTATTTCTGTGCGGAATCGCTATTTCGCGCGCTAGATCAGTGCATTTGCATGAAAGTATGCGAAATTGGAATAGAAACCCCGACCCGACAAGCACGATCACGATTTATTCGAGCTTATGTCAGATTCGACGATTCTTCGTTTCAGAAGTGTATTTCTGTGCGGAATCGCTGTTTCGCGTGCTAGTTCAGTGCATTTGCATGCAAATATGCGAAATTGGCACAGAAACTCCGACCCGGCAAGCACGATCACAATTTATTCGAGCTTATGTCAGATTCGACGATTCTTCGTTTCAGAAGTGTATTTCTGTGCGGAATCGCTGTTTCGCGCGCTAGATCTGTGCATTTGCATGCAAGTATGAGAAATTGGAATAGAAACTCCGACACGGCAAGCACGATCACCATTTATTCGAGCTTATGTCAGATTCGACGATTCTTAGTTTCAGAAGCGTATTTCTGTGCGGAATCGCTGTTTCGCGTGCTAGATCAGTGCATTTGCATGCAAATATGCGAAATTGGCACAGAAACTCCGACCGGCAAGCACGATCACAATTTATTCGAGCTTATGTCAGATTCGACGATTCTTCGTTTCAGAAGTGTATTTCTGTGCGGAATCGCTGTTTCGCGTGCTAGATCAGTGCATTTGCATGCAAGTATGCCAAATTGGCACGAAAACTCCGACCATGCAATCACGATAACGATTTATTCGAGCTTATGTCAGATTCGACGATTCTTCGTTTCAGAAGTGTATTTCTGTGCGGAATCGCTGTTTCGCGTGCTAGATCAGTGCATTTGCATGCAAGTATGCGAAATTGGAATAGAAACTCCGACCCGACAAGCACGATCGCGATTTAATCGAGCTTATGTCAGATTCGACGATTCTTCGTTCAGAAGTGTATTTCTGTGCGGAATCGCTGTTTCGCGCGCTAGATCAGTGCATTTGCATGCAAATATGCGAAATTGGCACGAAAACTCAGATTCGGCAAGCACGATCACGATTTATTCGAGCTTATGTCAGATTCGACGATTATTCGTTTCACAAATGAATTTCTGTGCGGAATCGCTGTTTCGCGTGCTAGATCAGTGCATTTGCATGCAAATATGCGAAATTGGCACAGAAACTCCGACCCGGCAAGCACGATCACAATTTATTCGAGCTTATGTCAGATTCGACGATTCTTCGTTTCAGAAGTGTATTTCTCTGCAGAATCGCTGTTGCGCGTGCTAGATCAGTGCATTTGCATGCAAGTATGAGAAATTGGAATAGAAACTCCGACCCGACAAGCACGATCGCGATTTAATCGAGCTTATGTCAGATTCGACGATTCTTCGTTTCAGAAGTGTATTTCTGTGCGGAATCGCTGTTTCGCGTGCTAGATCAGTGCATTTGCATGCAAGTATGCTAAATTGGCACGAAAACTCCGACCCGACAAGCACGATAACGATTTATTCGAGCTTATGTCAGATTCTACGATTCTTCGTTTCAGAAGTGTATTTCTGTGCGGAATCGCTGTTTCGCGTGCTAGATCAGTGCATTTGCATGCAAATATGCGAAATTGGCACAGAAACTTCGACCCGGCAAGCACGATCACAATTTATTCGAGCCTATGTCAGATTCGACGATTCTTCGTTTGAGAAGTGTATTTCTGTGCGGAATCGCTGTTTCGCGTGCTAGATCAGTGCATTTGCATGCAAGTATGCCAAATTGGCACGAAAACTCCGACCCGGCAAGAACGATCACGATTTATTCGAGCTTATGTCAGATTCGACGATTCTTCGTTTCAGAAGTGTATTTCTGTGCGGAATCGCTGTTTCGCGCGAGATCTGTGCATTTGCATGCAAATATGCGAAATTGGCACAGAAACTCCGACCCGGCAAGCACGATCACAATTTATTCGAGCTTATGTCAGATTCGACGATTCTTAGTTTCAGAAGCGTATTTCTGTGCGGAATCGCTGTTTCGCGTGCTATATCAGTACATTTGCATGCAAGTATGCGAAATTGAAATAGAAACTCCGACACGGCAAGCACGATCACCATTTATTCGAGCTTATGTCAGATTCGACGATTCTTAGTTTCAGAAGCGTATTTCTGTGCGGAATCGCTGTTTCGCGTGCTAGATCAGTGCATTTGCATGCAAATATGCGAAATTGGCACAGAAACTCCGACCCGGCAAGCACGATCACAATTTATTCGAGCTTATGTCAGATTCGACGATTCTTCGTTTCAGAAGTGTATTTCTGTGCGGAATCGCTGTTTCGCGTTCTAGATCAGTGCATTTGCATGCAAGTATGCCAAATTGGCACGAAAACTCCGACCATGCAATCACGATAACGATTTATTCGAGCTTATGTCAGATTCGACGATTCTTCGTTTCAGAAGTGTATTTCTGTGCGGAATCGCTGTTTCGCGTGCTAGATCAGTGCATTTGCATGCAAATATGCGAAATTGGCACGAAAACTCAGATTCGGCAAGCACGATCACGATTTATTCGAGCTTATGTCAGATTCGACGATTATTCGTTTCACAAATGAATTTCTGTGCGGAATCGCTGTTTCGCGTGCTAGATCAGTGCATTTGCATGCAAATATGCGAAATTGGCACAGAAACTCCGACCCGGCAAGCACGATCACAATTTATTCGAGCTTATGTCAGATTCGACGATTCTTCGTTTCAGAAGTGTATTTCTCTGCAGAATCGCTGTTGCGCGTGCTAGATCAGTGCATTTGCATGCAAGTATGAGAAATTGGAATAGAAACTCCGACCCGACAAGCACGATCGCGATTTAATCGAGCTTATGTCAGATTCGACGATTCTTCGTTTCAGAAGTGTATTTCTGTGCGGAATCGCTGTTTCGCGTGCTAGATCAGTGCATTTGCATGCAAGTATGCTAAATTGGCACGAAAACTCCGACCCGACAAGCACGATAACGATTTATTCGAGCTTATGTCAGATTCTACGATTCTTCGTTTCAGAAGTGTATTTCTGTGCGGAATCGCTGTTTCGCGTGCTAGATCAGTGCATTTGCATGCAAATATGCGAAATTGGCACAGAAACTTCGACCCGGCAAGCACGATCACAATTTATTCGAGCTTATGTCAGATTCGACGATTCTTCGTTTCAGAAGTGTATTTCTGTGCGGAATCGCTGTTTCGCGTGCTAGATCAGTGCATTTGCATGCAAGTATGAGAAATTGGAATAGAAACTCCGACCCGATAAGCACGATCGCGATTTAATCGAGCTTATGTCAGATTCGACGATTCTTCGTTTCAGAAGTGTATTTCTGTGCGGAATCGCTGTTTCGCGTGCTAGATCAGTGCATTTGCATGCAAATATGCGAAATTGGCACAGAAACTTCGACCCGGCAAGCACGATCACAATTTATTCGAGCCTATGTCAGATTCGACGATTCTTCGTTTGAGAAGTGTATTTCTGTGCGGAATCGCTGTTTCGCGTGCTAGATCAGTGCATTTGCATGCAAGTATGCCAAATTGGCACGAAAACTCCGACCCGGCAAGAACGATCACGATTTATTCGAGCTTATGTCAGATTCGACGATTCTTCGTTTCAGAAGTGTATTTCTGTGCGGAATCGCTGTTTCGCGCGAGATCTGTGCATTTGCATGCAAATATGCGAAATTGGCACAGAAACTCCGACCCGGCAAGCACGATCACAATTTATTCGAGCTTATGTCAGATTCGACGATTCTTAGTTTCAGAAGCGTATTTCTGTGCGGAATCGCTGTTTCGCGTGCTATATCAGTACATTTGCATGCAAGTATGCGAAATTGGAATAAAAACTCCGACCCGACAAGCACGATAACGATTTATTCGAGCTTATGTCAGATTCTACGATTCTTCGTTTCAGAAGTGTATTTCTGTGCGGAATCGCTGTTTCGCGTGCTAGATCAGTGCATTTGCATGCAAATATGCAAAATTGGCACAGAAACTCCGACCCGGCAAGCACGATCACAATTTATTCGAGCCTATGTCAGATTCGACGATTCTTCGTTTCAGAAGTGTATTTCTATGCGGAATCGCTGTTTCGCGCGCTAGATCAGTGCATTTGCATGCAAATATGCGAAATTGGCACGAAAACTCAGATTCGGCAAGCACGATCACGATTTATTCGAGCTTATGTCAGATTCGACGATTATTCGTTTCACAAATGAATTTCTGTGCGGAATCGCTGTTTCGCGTGCAAGATCAGTGCATTTGCATGCAAGTATGCCAAATTGGCACGAAAACTCCGACCCGGCATGCACGATCACGATTTATTCGAGCTTATGTCAGATTCGACGATTCTTCGTTTCAGAAGTGTATTTCTGTGCGGAATCGCTGTTTCGCGCGCTAGATCTGTGCATTTGCATGCAAGTATGAGAAATTGGAATAGAAACTCCGACCCGGCAAGCACGATCACCATTTATTCGAGCTTATGTCAGATTCGACGATTCTTAGTTTCAGAAGCGTATTACTGTGCGGAATCGCTGTTTCGCGTGCTATATCAGTACATTTGCATGCAAGTATGCGAAATTGGAATAAAAACTCCGACCCGACAAGCACGATAACGATTTATTCGAGCTTATGTCAGATTCTACGATTCTTCGTTTCAGAAGTGTATTTCTGTGCGGAATCGCTGTTTCGCGCGCTAGATCTGTGCATTTGCATGCAAGTATGAGAAATTGGAATAGAAACTCCGACCCGGCAAGCACGATCACCATTTATTCGAGCTTATGTCAGATTCGACGATTCTTAGTTTCAGAAGCGTATTTCTGTGCGGAATCGCTGTTTCGCGTGCTAGATCAGTGCATTTGCATGCAAATATGCGAAATTGGCACAGAAACTCCGACCCGGCAAGCACGATCACAATTTATTCGAGCTTATGTCAGATTCGACGATTCTTCGTTTCAGAAATGTATTTCTGTGCGGAATCGCTGTTTCGCGCGCTAGATCAGTGCATTTGCATGCAAATATGCGAAATTGGCACGAAAACTCAGATTCGGCAAGCACGATCACGATTTATTCAAGCTTATGTCAGATTCGACGATTATTCGTTTCACAAATGAATTTCTGTGCGGAATCGCTGTTTCGCGTGCTAGATCAGTGCATTTGCATGCAAATATGCGAAATTGGCACAGAAACTCCGACCCGGCAAGCACGATCACAATTTATTCGAGCTTATGTCAGATTCGACGATTCTTCGTTTCAGAAGTGTATTTCTCTGCGGAATCGCTGTTGCGCGTGCTAGATCAGTGCATTTGCATGCAAGTATGAGAAATTGGAATAGAAACTCCGACCCGACAAGCACGATCGCGATTTAATCGAGCTTATGTCAGATTCGACGATTCTTCGTTTCAGAAGTGTATTTCTGTGCGGAATCGCTGTTTCGCGTGCTAGATCAGTGCATTTGCATGCAAATATGCGAAATTGGCACAGAAACTCCGACCCGGCAAGCACGATCACAATTTATTCGAGCCTATGTCAGATTCGACGATTCTTCGTTTGAGAAGTGTATTTCTGTGCGGAATCGCTGTTTCGCGTGCTAGATCAGTGCATTTGCATGCAAATATGCGAAATTGGCACAGAAACTCCGACCCGGCAAGCACGATCACAATTTATTCGAGCTTATGTCAGATTCGACGATTCTTCGTTTCAGAAATGTATTTCTGTGCGGAATCGCTGTTTCGCGCGCTAGATCAGTGCATTTGCATGCAAATATGCGAAATTGGCACGAAAACTCAGATTCGGCAAGCACGATCACGATTTATTCAAGCTTATGTCAGATTCGACGATTATTCGTTTCACAAATGAATTTCTGTGCGGAATCGCTGTTTCGCGTGCTAGATCAGTGCATTTGCATGCAAATATGCGAAATTGGCACAGAAACTCCGACCCGGCAAGCACGATCACAATTTATTCGAGCTTATGTCAGATTCGACGATTCTTCGTTTCAGAAGTGTATTTCTCTGCGGAATCGCTGTTGCGCGTGCTAGATCAGTGCATTTGCATGCAAGTATGAGAAATTGGAATAGAAACTCCGACCCGACAAGCACGATCGCGATTTAATCGAGCTTATGTCAGATTCGACGATTCTTCGTTTCAGAAGTGTATTTCTGTGCGGAATCGCTGTTTCGCGTGCTAGATCAGTGCATTTGCATGCAAATATGCGAAATTGGCACAGAAACTCCGACCCGGCAAGCACGATCACAATTTATTCGAGCCTATGTCAGATTCGACGATTCTTCGTTTGAGAAGTGTATTTCTGTGCGGAATCGCTGTTTCGCGTGCTAGATCAGTGCATTTGCATGCAAATATGCGAAATTGGCACAGAAACTCCGACCCGGCAAGCACGATCACAATTTATTCGAGCTTATGTCAGATTCGACGATTCTTCGTTTCAGAAGTGTATTTCTGTGCGGAATCGCTGTTTCGCGTGCTAGATCAGTGCATTTGCATGCAAATATGCGAAATTGGCACAGAAACTCCGACCCGGCAAGCACGATCACAATTTATTCGAGCTTATGTCAGATTCGACGATTCTTCGTTTCAGAAGTGTATTTCTGTGCGGAATCGCTGTTTCGCGTGCTAGATCAGTGCATTTGCATGCAAGTATGAGAAATTGGAATAGAAACTCCGACCCGATAAGCACGATCGCGATTTAATCGAGCTTATGTCAGATTCGACGATTCTTCGTTTCAGAAGTGTATTTCTGTGCGGAATCGCTGTTTCGCGTGCTAGATCAGTGCATTTGCATGCAAATATGCGAAATTGGCACAGAAACTCCGACCCGGCAAGCACGATCACAATTTATTCGAGCCTATGTCAGATTCGACGATTCTTCGTTTGAGAAGTGTATTTCTGTGCGGAATCGCTGTTTCGCGTGCTAGATCAGTGCATTTGCATGCAAGTATGCCAAATTGGCACGAAAACTCCGACCCGGCAAGAACGATCACGATTTATTCGAGCTTATGTCAGATTCGACGATTCTTCGTTTCAGAAGTGTATTTCTGTGCGGAATCGCTGTTTCGCGCGAGATCTGTGCATTTGCATGCAAATATGCGAAATTGGCACAGAAACTCCGACCCGGCAAGCACGATCACAATTTATTCGAGCTTATGTCAGATTCGACGATTCTTAGTTTCAGAAGCGTATTTCTGTGCGGAATCGCTGTTTCGCGTGCTATATCAGTACATTTGCATGCAAGTATGCGAAATTGGAATAAAAACTCCGACCCGACAAGCACGATAACGATTTATTCGAGCTTATGTCAGATTCTACGATTCTTCGTTTCAGAAGTGTATTTCTGTGCGGAATCGCTGTTTCGCGTGCTAGATCAGTGCATTTGCATGCAAATATGCAAAATTGGCACAGAAACTCCGACCCGGCAAGCACGATCACAATTTATTCGAGCCTATGTCAGATTCGACGATTCTTCGTTTCAGAAGTGTATTTCTATGCGGAATCGCTGTTTCGCGCGCTAGATCAGTGCATTTGCATGCAAATATGCGAAATTGGCACGAAAACTCAGATTCGGCAAGCACGATCACGATTTATTCGAGCTTATGTCAGATTCGACGATTATTCGTTTCACAAATGAATTTCTGTGCGGAATCGCTGTTTCGCGTGCAAGATCAGTGCATTTGCATGCAAGTATGCCAAATTGGCACGAAAACTCCGACCCGGCAAGCACGATCACGATTTATTCGAGCTTATGTCAGATTCGACGATTCTTCGTTTCAGAAGTGTATTTCTGTGCGGAATCGCTGTTGCGCGTGCTAGATCAGTGCATTTGCATGCAAATATGCGAAATTGGCACAGAAACTCCGACCCGGCAAGCACGATCACAATTTATTCGAGCTTATGTCAGATTCGACGATTCTTCGTTTCAGAAGTGTATTTCTGTGCGGAATCGCTGTTTCGCGTGCTAGATCAGTGCATTTGCATGCAAGTATGAGAAATTGGAATAGAAACTCCGACCCGATAAGCACGATCGCGATTTAATCGAGCTTATGTCAGATTCGACGATTCTTCGTTTCAGAAGTGTATTTCTGTGCGGAATCGCTGTTTCGCGCGCTAGATCTGTGCATTTGCATGCAAGTATGAGAAATTGGAATAGAAACTCCGACCCGGCAAGCACGATCACCATTTATTCGAGCTTATGTCAGATTCGACGATTCTTAGTTTCAGAAGCGTATTTCTGTGCGGAATCGCTGTTTCGCGTGCTAGATCAGTGCATTTGCATGCAAATATGCGAAATTGGCACAGAAACTCCGACCCGGCAAGCACGATCACAATTTATTCGAGCTTATGTCAGATTCGACGATTCTTCGTTTCAGAAGTGTATTTCTGTGCGGAATCGCTGTTTCGCGTGCTAGATCAGTGCATTTGCATGCAAGTATGCCAAATTGGCACGAAAACTCCGACCATGCAATCACGATAACGATTTATTCGAGCTTATGTCAGATTCGACGATTCTTCGTTTCAGAAGTGTATTTCTGTGCGGAATCGCTGTTTCGCGTGCTAGATCAGTGCATTTGCATGCAAGTATGCGAAATTGGAATAGAAACTCCGACCCGACAAGCACGATCGCGATTTAATCGAGCTTATGTCAGATTCGACGATTCTTCGTTTCAGAAGTGTATTTCTGTGCGGAATCGCTGTTTCGCGCGCTAGATCAGTGCATTTGCATGCAAATATGCGAAATTGGCACGAAAACTCAGATTCGGCAAGCACGATCACGATTTATTCGAGCTTATGTCAGATTCGACGATTATTCGTTTCACAAATGAATTTCTGTGCGGAATCGCTGTTTCGCGTGCTAGATCAGTGCATTTGCATGCAAATATGCGAAATTGGCACAGAAACTCCGACCCGGCAAGCACGATCACAATTTATTCGAGCTTATGTCAGATTCGACGATTCTTCGTTTCAGAAGTGTATTTCTCTGCGGAATCGCTGTTGCGCGTGCTAGATCAGTGCATTTGCATGCAAGTATGAGAAATTGGAATAGAAACTCCGACCCGACAAGCACGATCGCGATATAATCGAGCTTATGTCAGATTCGACGATTCTTCGTTTCAGAAGTGTATTTCTGTGCGGAATCGCTGTTTCGCGTGCTAGATCAGTGCATTTGCATGCAAGTATGCTAAATTGGCACGAAAACTCCGACCCGACAAGCACGATAACGATTTATTCGAGCTTATGTCAGATTCTACGATTCTTCGTTTCAGAAGTGTATTTCTGTGCGGAATCGCTGTTTCGCGTGCTAGATCAGTGCATTTGCATGCAAATATGCAAAATTGGCACAGAAACTCCGACCCGGCAAGCACGATCACAATTTATTCGTGCCTATGTCAGATTCGACGATTCTTCGTTTGAGAAGTGTATTTCTGTGCGGAATCGCTGTTTCGCGTGATAGATCAGTGCATTTGCATGCAAGTATTCCAAATTGGCACGAAAACTCCGACCCGGCAAGAACGATCACGATTTATTCGAGCTTATGTCAGATTCGACGATTCTTCGTTTCATAAGTGTATTTCTGTGCGCAATCGCTGTTTCGCGCGCTAGATCTGTGCATTTGCATGCAAGTATGAGAAATTGGAATAGAAACTCCGACCCGGCAAGCACGATCACCATTTATTCGAGCTTATGTCAGATTCGACGATTCTTAGTTTCAGAAGCGTATTTCTGTGCGGAATCGCTGTTTCGCGTGCTAGATCAGTGCACTTGCATGCAAATATGCGAAATTGGCACAGAAACTCCGACCCGGCAAGCACGATCACAATTTATTCGAGCTTATGTCAGATTCGACGATTCTTCCTTTCAGAAGTGTATTTCTGTGCGGAATCGCTGTTTCGCGCGCTAGATCAGTGCATTTGCATGCACATATGCGAAATTGGCACGAAAACTCAGATTCGGCAAGCACGATCACGATTTATTCGAGCTTATGTCAGATTCGACGATTATTCGTTTCACAAATGAATTTCTGTGCGGAATCGCTGTTTCGCGTGCTAGATCAGTGCATTTGCATGCAAGTATGCCAAATTGGCACGAAAACTCCGACCCGGCAAGCACGATCACGATTTATTCGAGCTTATGTCAGATTCGACGATTCTTCGTTTCAGAAGTGTATTTCTCTGCGGTATCGCTGTTGCGCGCTAGATCTGTGCATTTGCATGCACATATGCGAAATTGGCACGAAAACTCAGATTCGGCAAGCACGATCACGATTTATTCGAGCTTATGTCAGATTCGACGATTCTTCGTTTCACAAATGAATTTCTGTGCGGAATCGCTGTTTCGCGTGCTAGATCAGTGCATTTGCATGCAAGTATGCCAAATTGGCACGAAAACTCCGACCCGGCAAGCACGATAACGATTTATTCGAGCTTATGTCAGATTCTACGATTCTTCGTTTCAGATGTGTACTTCTGTGCGGAATCGCTGTTTCGCGCGCTAGATCTGTGCATTTGCATGCAAGTATGAGAAATTGGAATAGAAACTCCGACACGGCAAGCACGATCACCATTTATTCGAGCTTATGTCAGATTCGACGATTCTTAGTTTCAGAAGCGTATTTCTGTGCGGAATCGCTGTTTCGCGTGCTAGATCAGTGCATTTGCATGCAAATATGCGAAATTGGCACAGAAACTCCGACCCGGCAAGCACGATCACAATTTATTCGAGCTTATGTCAGATTCGACGATTCTTCGTTTCAGAAGTGTATTTCTGTGCGGAATCGCTGTTTCGCGTGCTAGATCAGTGCATTTGCATGCAAGTATGCCAAATTGGCACGAAAACTCCGACCATGCAATCACGATAACGATTTATTCGAGCTTATGTCAGATTCGACGATTCTTCGTTTCAGAAGTGTATTTCTGTGCGGAATCGCTGTTTCGCGTGCTAGATCAGTGCATTTGCATGCAAGTATGCGAAATTGGAATAGAAACTCCGACCCGACAAGCACGATCGCGATTTAATCGAGCTTATGTCAGATTCGACGATTCTTCGTTTCAGAAGTGTATTTCTGTGCGGAATCGCTGTTTCGCGCGCTAGATCAGTGCATTTGCATGCAAATATGCGAAATTGGCACGAAAACTCAGATTCGGCAAGCACGATCACGATTTATTCGAGCTTATGTCAGATTCGACGATTATTCGTTTCACAAATGAATTTCTGTGCGGAATCGCTGTTTCGCGTGCTAGATCAGTGCATTTGCATGCAAATATGCGAAATTGGCACAGAAACTCCGACCCGGCAAGCACGATCACAATTTATTCGAGCTTATGTCAGATTCGACGATTCTTCGTTTCAGAAGTGTATTTCTCTGCGGAATCGCTGTTGCGCGTGCTAGATCAGTGCATTTGCATGCAAGTATGAGAAATTGGAATAGAAACTCCGACCCGACAAGCACGATCGCGATTTAATCGAGCTTATGTCAGATTCGACGATTCTTCGTTTCAGAAGTGTATTTCTGTGCGGAATCGCTGTTTCGCGTGCTAGATCAGTGCATTTGCATGCAAGTATGCTAAATTGGCACGAAAACTCCGACCCGACAAGCACGATAACGATTTATTCGAGCTTATGTCAGATTCTACGATTCTTCGTTTCAGAAGTGTATTTCTGTGCGGAATCGCTGGTTCGCGTGCTAGATCAGTGCATTTGCATGCAAATATGCAAAATTGGCACAGAAACTCCGACCCGGCAAGCACGATCACAATTTATTCGTGCCTATGTCAGATTCGACGATTCTTCGTTTGAGAAGTGTATTTCTGTGCGGAATCGCTGTTTCGCGTGATAGATCAGTGCATTTGCATGCAAGTATTCCAAATTGGCACGAAAACTCCGACCCGGCAAGAACGATCACGATTTATTCGAGCTTATGTCAGATTCGACGATTCTTCGTTTCATAAGTGTATTTCTGTGCGGAATCGCTGTTTCGCGTGCTAGATCAGTGCACTTGCATGCAAATATGCGAAATTGGCACAGAAACTCCGACCCGGCAAGCACGATCACAATTTATTCGAGCTTATGTCAGATTCGACGATTCTTCCTTTCAGAAGTGTATTTCTGTGCGGAATCGCTGTTTCGCGCGCTAGATCAGTGCATTTGCATGCACATATGCGAAATTGGCACGAAAACTCAGATTCGGCAAGCACGATCACGATTTATTCGAGCTTATGTCAGATTCGACGATTCTTCGTTTCACAAATGAATTTCTGTGCGGAATCGCTGTTTCGCGTGCTAGATCAGTGCATTTGCATGCAAGTATGCCAAATTGGCACGAAAACTCCGACCCGGCAAGCACGATCACGATTTATTCGAGCTTATGTCAGATTCGACGATTCTTCGTTTCAGAAGTGTATTTCTCTGCGGTATCGCTGTTGCGCGCTAGATCTGTGCATTTGCATGCAAGTATGAGAAATTGGAATAGAAACTCCGACCCGGCAAGCACGATCACCATTTATTCGAGCCTATGTCAGATTCGACGATTCTTCGTTTCAGAAGTGTATTTCTGTGCGGAATCGCTATTTCGCGCGCTAGATCAGTGCATTTGCATGCAAGTATGCGAAATTGGAATAGAAACCCCGACCCGACAAGCACGATCACGATTTATTCGAGCTTATGTCAGATTCGACGATTCTTCGTTTCAGAAGTGTATTTCTGTGCGGAATCGCTGTTTCGCGTGCTAGTTCAGTGCATTTGCATGCAAATATGCGAAATTGGCACAGAAACTCCGACCCGGCAAGCACGATCACAATTTATTCGAGCCTATGTCAGATTCGACGATTCTTCGTTTCAGAAGTGTATTTCTATGCGGAATCGCTGTTTCGCGCGCTAGATCAGTGCATTTGCATGCAAATATGCGAAATTGGCACGAAAACTCAGATTCGGCAAGCACGATCACGATTTATTCGAGCTTATGTCAGATTCGACGATTATTCGTTTCACAAATGAATTTCTGTGCGGAATCGCTGTTTCGCGTGCAAGATCAGTGCATTTGCATGCAAGTATGCCAAATTGGCACGAAAACTCCGACCCGGCAAGCACGATCACGATTTATTCGAGCTTATGTCAGATTCGACGATTCTTCGTTTCAGAAGTGTATTTCTGTGCGGAATCGCTGTTGCGCGTGCTAGATCAGTGCATTTGCATGCAAATATGCGAAATTGGCACAGAAACTCCGACCCGGCAAGCACGATCACAATTTATTCGAGCTTATGTCAGATTCGACGATTCTTCGTTTCAGAAGTGTATTTCTGTGCGGAATCGCTGTTTCGCGTGCTAGATCAGTGCATTTGCATGCAAGTATGAGAAATTGGAATAGAAACTCCGACCCGATAAGCACGATCGCGATTTAATCGAGCTTATGTCAGATTCGACGATTCTTCGTTTCAGAAGTGTATTTCTGTGCGGAATCGCTGTTTCGCGCGCTAGATCTGTGCATTTGCATGCAAGTATGAGAAATTGGAATAGAAACTCCGACCCGGCAAGCACGATCACCATTTATTCGAGCTTATGTCAGATTCGACGATTCTTAGTTTCAGAAGCGTATTTCTGTGCGGAATCGCTGTTTCGCGTGCTATATCAGTACATTTGCATGCAAGTATGCGAAATTGGAATAAAAACTCCGACCCGACAAGCACGATAACGATTTATTCGAGCTTATGTCAGATTCTACGATTCTTCGTTTCAGATGTGTACTTCTGTGCGGAATCGCTGTTTCGCGCGCTAGATCTGTGCATTTGCATGCAAGTATGAGAAATTGGAATAGAAACTCCGACACGGCAAGCACGATCACCATTTATTCGAGCTTATGTCAGATTCGACGATTCTTAGTTTCAGAAGCGTATTTCTGTGCGGAATCGCTGTTTCGCGTGCTAGATCAGTGCATTTGCATGCAAATATGCGAAATTGGCACAGAAACTCCGACCCGGCAAGCACGATCACAATTTATTCGAGCTTATGTCAGATTCGACGATTCTTCGTTTCAGAAGTGTATTTCTGTGCGGAATCGCTGTTTCGCGTGCTAGATCAGTGCATTTGCATGCAAGTATGCCAAATTGGCACGAAAACTCCGACCCGACAAGCACGATCGCGATTTAATCGAGCTTATGTCAGATTCGACGATTCTTCGTTTCAGAAGTGTATTTCTGTGCGGAATCGCTGTTTCGCGCGCTAGATCAGTGCATTTGCATGCAAATATGCGAAATTGGCACGAAAACTCAGATTCGGCAAGCACGATCACGATTTATTCGAGCTTATGTCAGATTCGACGATTATTCGTTTCACAAATGAATTTCTGTGCGGAATCGCTGTTTCGCGTGCTAGATCAGTGCATTTGCATGCAAATATGCGAAATTGGCACAGAAACTCCGACCCGGCAAGCACGATCACAATTTATTCGAGCTTATGTCAGATTCGACGATTCTTCGTTTCAGAAGTGTATTTCTCTGCGGAATCGCTGTTGCGCGTGCTAGATCAGTGCATTTGCATGCAAGTATGAGAAATTGGAATAGAAACTCCGACCCGACAAGCACGATCGCGATTTAATCGAGCTTATGTCAGATTCGACGATTCTTCGTTTCAGAAGTGTATTTCTGTGCGGAATCGCTGTTTCGCGTGCTAGATCAGTGCATTTGCATGCAAGTATGCTAAATTGGCACGAAAACTCCGACCCGACAAGCACGATAACGATTTATTCGAGCTTATGTCAGATTCTACGATTCTTCGTTTCAGAAGTGTATTTCTGTGCGGAATCGCTGTTTCGCGTGCTAGATCAGTGCATTTGCATGCAAATATGCAAAATTGGCACAGAAACTCCGACCCGGCAAGCACGATCACAATTTATTCGTGCCTATGTCAGATTCGACGATTCTTCGTTTGAGAAGTGTATTTCTGTGCGGAATCGCTGTTTCACGTGCTAGATCAGTGCATTTGCATGCAAGTATTCCAAATTGGCACGAAAACTCCGACCCGGCAAGAACGATCACGATTTATTCGAGCTTATGTCAGATTCGACGATTCTTCGTTTCATAAGTGTATTTCTGTGCGGAATCGCTGTTTCGCGCGCTAGATCTGTGCATTTGCATGCAAGTATGAGAAATTGGAATAGAAACTCCGACCCGGCAAGCACGATCACCATTTATTCGAGCTTATGTCAGATTCGACGATTCTTAGTTTCAGAAGCGTATTTCTGTGCGGAATCGCTGTTTCGCGTGCTAGATCAGTGCACTTGCATGCAAATATGCGAAATTGGCACAGAAACTCCGACCCGGCAAGCACGATCACAATTTATTCGAGCTTATGTCAGATTCGACGATTCTTCCTTTCAGAAGTGTATTTCTGTGCGGAATCGCTGTTTCGCGCGCTAGATCAGTGCATTTGCATGCACATATGCGAAATTGGCACGAAAACTCAGATTCGGCAAGCACGATCACGATTTATTCGAGCTTATGTCAGATTCGACGATTCTTCGTTTCACAAATGAATTTCTGTGCGGAATCGCTGTTTCGCGTGCTAGATCAGTGCATTTGCATGCAAGTATGCCAAATTGGCACGAAAACTCCGACCCGGCAAGCACGATCACGATTTATTCGAGCTTATGTCAGATTCGACGATTCTTCGTTTCAGAAGTGTATTTCTCTGCGGTATCGCTGTTGCGCGCTAGATCTGTGCATTTGCATGCAAGTATGAGAAATTGGAATAGAAACTCCGACCCGGCAAGCACGATCACCATTTATTCGAGCCTATGTCAGATTCGACGATTCTTCGTTTCAGAAGTGTATTTCTGTGCGGAATCGCTATTTCGCGCGCTAGATCAGTGCATTTGCATGCAAGTATGCGAAATTGGAATAGAAACCCCGACCCGACAAGCACGATCACGATTTATTCGAGCTTATGTCAGATTCGACGATTCTTCGTTTCAGAAGTGTATTTCTGTGCGGAATCGCTGTTTCGCGTGCTAGTTCAGTGCATTTGCATGCAAATATGCGAAATTGGCACAGAAACTCCGACCCGGCAAGCACGATCACAATTTATTCGAGGCTTATGTCAGATTCGACGATTCTTCGTTTCAGAAGTGTATTTCTGTGCGGAATCGCTGTTTCGCGTGCTAGATCAGTGCATTTGCATGCAAATATGCGAAATGGGCACAGAAACTCCGACCGGCAAGCACGATCACAATTTATTCGAGCCTATGTCAGATTCGACGATTCTTCGTTTCAGAAGTGTATTTCTGTGCGGAATCGCTGTTTCGCGCTCTAGATCTGTGCATTTGCATGCAAGTATGAGAAATTGGAATAGAAACTCCGACCCGGCAAGCACGATCCCCATTTATTCGAGCTTATGTCAGATTCGACGATTCTTAGTTTCAGAAGCGTATTCTGTGCGGAATCGCTGTTTCGCGTGCTAGATCAGTGCATTTGCAATGCAAATATGCGAAATTGGCACAGAAACTCCGACCCGGCATGCACGATCACAATTATTCCAGCTTATGTCAGATTCGACGATTCTTCGTTTCAGAAGTGTATTTCTGTGCGGAATCGCTGTTTCGCGTGCTAGATCAGTGCATTTGCATGCAAGTATGCGAAATTGGAATAGAAACTCCGACCCGACAAGCATGATCGCGATTTAATCGAGCTTATGTCAGATTCGACGATTCTTCGTTTCAGAACTGTATTCTGTGCGGAATCGCTGTTTCGCGTGCTAGATCAGTGCATTTGCATGCAAATATGCAAAATTGGCACAGAAACTCCGACCATGCAATCACGATAACGATTTATTCGAGCTTATGTCAGATTCGACGATTCTTCGTTTCAGAAGTGTATTTCTGTGCGGAATCGCTGTTTCGCGTGCTAGATCAGTGCATTTGCATGCAAGTATGCGAAATTGGAATAGAAACTCCGACCCCGACAAGCACGATCGCGATTTAATCGAGCTTATGTCAGATTCGACGATTCTTCGTTTCAGAAGTGTATTTCTGTGCGGAATCGCTGTTTCGCGTGCTAGATCAGTGCATTTGCATGCAAGTATGCCAAATTGGCACGAAAACTCCGACCATGCAATCACGATAACGATTTATTCGAGCTTATGTCAGATTCGACGATTCTTCGTTTCAGAAGTGTATTTCTGTGCGGAATCGCTGTTTCGCGTGCTAGATCAGTGCAATTTGCATGCAAGTATGCGAAATTGGAATAGAAACTCCGACCCGACAAGCACGATCGCGATTTAATCGAGCTTATGTCAGATTCGACGATTCTTCGTTTCAGAAGTGTATTCTGTGCGGAATCGCTGTTTCGCGCGCTAGATCAGTGCATTTGCATGCAAATATGCGAAATTGGCACGAAAACTCAGATTCGGCAAGCACGATCACGATTTATTCGAGCTTATGTCAGATTCGACGATTATTCGTTTCACAAATGAATTTCTGTGCGGAATCGCTGTTTCGCGTGCTAGATCAGTGCATTTGCATGCAAATATGCGAAATTGGCACAGAAACTCCGACCCGGCAAGCACGATCACAATTTATTCGAGCTTATGTCAGATTCGACGATTCTTCGTTTCAGAAGTGTATTTCTCTGCGGAATCGCTGTTGCGCGTGCTAGATCAGTGCATTTGCATGCAAGTATGAGAAATTGGAATAGAAACTCCGACCCGACAAGCACGATCGCGATTTAATCGAGCTCATGTCAGATTCGACGATTCTTCGTTTCAGAGTGTATTTCTGTGCGGAATCGCTGTTTCGCGTGCTAGATCAGTGCATTTGCATGCAAGTATGCTAAATTTGGCACGAAAACTCCGACCCGACAAGCACGATCACAATTTATTCGAGCTTATGTCAGATTCGACGATTCTTCGTTTCAGAAGTGTATTTCTGTGCGGAATCGCTGTTTCGCGTGCTAGATCAGTGCATTTGCATGCAAGTATGCCAAATTGGCACGAAAACTCCGACCCGACAAGCACGATAACGATTTATTCGAGCTTATGTCAGATTCTACGATTCTTCGTTTCAGAAGTGTATTTCTGTGCGGAATCGCTGTTTCGCGTGCTAGATCAGTGCATTTGCATGCAAATATGCAAAATTGGCACAGAAACTCCGACCCGGCAAGCACGATCACAAGTTATTCGTGCCTATGTCAGATTCGACGATTCTTCGTTTGAGAAGTGTATTTCTGTGCGGAATCGCTGTTTCACGTGCTAGATCAGTGCATTTGCATGCAAGTATTCCAAATTGGCACGAAAACTCCGACCCGGCAAGAACGATCAGCCCAACCACACGATTTATTCGAGCTTATGTCAGATTCGACGATTCTTCGTTTCATAAGTGTATTTCTGTGCGGAATCGCTGTTTCGCGCGCTAGATCTGTGCATTTGCATGCAAGTATGAGAAATTGGAATAGAAACTCCGACCCGGCAAGCACGATCACCATTTATTCGAGCTTATGTCAGATTCGACGATTCTTAGTTTCAGAAGCGTATTTCTGTGCGGAATCGCTGTTTCGCGTGCTAGATCAGTGCACTTGCATGCAAATATGCGAAATTGGCACAGAAACTCCGACCCGGCAAGCACGATCACATTTATTCGAGCTTATGTCAGATTCGACGATTCTTCCTTTCAGAAGTGTATTTCTGTGCGGAATCGCTGTTTCGCGCGCTAGATCAGTGCATTTGCATGCACATATGCGAAATTGGCACGAAAACTCAGATTCGGCAAGCACGATCACGATTTATTCGAGCTTATGTCAGATTCGACGATTCTTCGTTTCACAAATGAATTTCTGTGCGGAATCGCTGTTTCGCGTGCTAGATCAGTGCATTTGCATGCAAGTATGCCAAATTGGCACGAAAACTCCGACCCGGCAAGCACGATCACGATTTATTCGAGCTTATGTCGATTCGACGATTCTTCGTTTCAGAAGTGTATTTCTCTGCGGTATCGCTGTTTCGCGCGCTAGATCTGTGCATTTGCATGCAAGTATGAGAAATTGGAATAGAAACTCCGACCCGCAAGCACGATCACCATTTATTCGAGCCTATGTCAGATTCGACGATTCTTCGTTTCAGAAGTGTATTTCTGTGCGGAATCGCTATTTCGCGCGCTAGATCAGTGCATTTGCATGCAAGTATGCGAAATTGGAATAGAAACCCCGACCCGACAAGCACGATCACGATTTATTCGAGCTTATGTCAGATTCGACGATTCTTCGTTTCAGAAGTGTCTTTCTGTGCGGAATCGCTGTTTCGCGTGCTAGTTCAGTGCATTTGCATGCAAATATGCGAAATTGGCACAGAAACTCCGACCCGGCAAGCACGATCACAATTTATTCGAGCTTATGTCAGATTCGACGATTCTTCGTTTCAGAAGTGTATTTCTGTGCGGAATCGCTGTTTCGCGTGCTAGATCAGTGCATTTGCATGCAAATATGCGAAATGGGCACAGAAACTCCGACCCGGCAAGCACGATCACAATTTATTCGAGCCTATGTCAGATTCGACGATTCTTCGTTTCAGAAGTGTATTTCTGTGCGGAATCGCTGTTTCGCGCTCTAGATCTGTGCATTTGCATGCAAGTATGAGAAATTGGAATAGAAACTCCGACCCGGCAAGCACGATCCCCATTTATTCGAGCTTATGTCAGATTCGACGATTCTTAGTTTCAGAAGCGTATTTCTGTGCGGAATCGCTGTTTCGCGTGCTAGATCAGTGCATTTGCATGCAAATATGCGAAATTGGCACAGAAACTCCGACCCGGCATGCACGATCACAATTTATTCCAGCTTATGTCAGATTCGACGATTCTTCGTTTCAGAAGTGTATTTCTGTGCGGAATCGCTGTTTCGCGTGCTAGATCAGTGCATTTGCATGCAAGTATGCGAAATTGGAATAGAAACTCCGACCCGACAAGCAAGATCGCGATTAATCGAGCTTATGTCAGATTCGACCGATTCTTCGTTTCAGAACTGTATTTCTGTGCGGAATCGCTGTTTCGCGTGCTAGATCAGTGCATTTGCATGCAAATATGCAAAATTGGCACAGAAACTCCGACCATGCAATCACGATAACGATTTATTCGAGCTTATGTCAGATTCGACGATTCTTCGTTTCAGAAGTGTATTTCTGTGCCGAATCGCTGTTTCGCGTGCTAGATCAGTGCATTTGCATGCAAGTATGCGAAATTGGAATAGAAACTCCGACCCGACAAGCACGATCGCGATTTAATCGAGCTTATGTCAGATTCGACGATTCTTCGTTTCAGAAGTGTATTTCTGTGCGGAATCGCTGTTTCGCGTGCTAGATCAGTGCATTTGCATGCAAGTATGCCAAATTGGCACGAAAACTCCGACCATGCAATCACGATAACGATTTATTCGAGCTTATGTCAGATTCGACGATTCTTCGTTTCAGAAGTGTATTTCTGTGCGGAATCGCTGTTTCGCGTGCTAGATCAGTGCATTTGCATGCAAGTATGCGAAATTGGAATAGAAACTCCGACCCGACAAGCACGATCGCGATTAATCGAGCTTATGTCAGATTCGACGATTCTTCGTTTCAGAAGTGTATTTCTGTGCGGAATCGCTGTTTCGCGCGCTAGATCAGTGCATTTGCATGCAAATATGCGAAATTGGCACGAAAACTCAGATTCGGCAAGCACGATCACGATTTATTCGAGCTTATGTCAGATTCGACGATTATTCGTTTCACAAAGAATTTCTGTGCGGAATCGCTGTTTCGCGTGCTAGATCAGTGCATTTGCATGCAATATGCGAAATTGGCACAGAAACTCCGACCCGGCAAGCACGATCACAATTTATTCGAGCTTATGTCAGATTCGACGATTCTTCGTTTCAGAAGTGTATTTCTCTGCGGAATCGCTGTTGCGCGTGCTAGATCAGTGCATTTGCATGCAAGTATGAGAAATTGGAATAGAAACTCCGACCCGACAAGCACGATCGCGATTTAATCGAGCTCATGTCAGATTCGACGATTCTTCGTTTCAGAAGTGTATTTCTGTGCGGAATCGCTGTTTCGCGTGCTAGATCAGTGCTTTTGCATGCAAGTATGCTAAATTGGCACGAAAACTCCGACCCGACAAGCACGATAACGATTTATTCGAGCTTATGTCAGATTCTACGATTCTTCGTTTCAGAAGTGTATTTCTGTGCGGAATCGCTGTTTCGCGTGCTAGATCAGTGCATTTGCATGCAAATATGCAAAATTGGCACAGAAACTCCGACCCGGCAAGCACGATCACAATTTATTCGTGCCTATGTCAGATTCGACGATTCTTCGTTTGAGAAGTGTATTTCTGTGCGGAATCGCTGTTTCGCGTGATAGATCAGTGCATTTGCATGCAAGTATTCCAAATTGGCACGAAAACTCCGACCCGGCAAGAACGATCACGATTTATTCGAGCTTATGTCAGATTCGACGATTCTTCGTTTCATAAGTGTATTTCTGTGCGGAATCGCTGTTCGCGCGCTAGATCTGTGCATTTGCATGCAAGTATGAGAAATTGGAATAGAAACTCCGACCCGGCAAGCACGATCACCATTTATTCGAGCTTATGTCAGATTCGACGATTCTTAGTTTCAGAAGCGTATTTCTGTGCGGAATCGCTGTTCGCGTGCTAGATCAGTGCACTTGCATGCAAATATGCGAAATTGGCACAGAAACTCCGACCCGCAAGCACGATCACAATTTATTCGAGCTTATGTCAGATTCGACGATTCTTCCTTTCAGAAGTGTATTTCTGTGCGGAATCGCTGTTTCGCGCGCTAGATCAGTGCATTTGCATGCACATATGCGAAATTGGCACGAAAACTCAGATTCGGCAAGCACGATCACGATTTATTCGAGCTTATGTCAGATTCGACGATTCTTCGTTTCACAAATGAATTTCTGTGCGGAATCGCTGTTTCGCGTGCTAGATCAGTGCATTTGCATGCAAGTATGCCAAATTGGCACGAAAACTCCGTCCCGGCAAGCACGATCACGATTTATTCGAGCTTATGTCAGATTCGACGATTCTTCGTTTCAGAAGTGTATTTCTCTGCGGTATCGCTGTTGCGCGCTAGATCTGTGCATTTGCATGCAAGTATGAGAAATTGGAATAGAAAACTCCGACCCGGCAAGCACGATCACCATTTATTCGAGCCTATGTCAGATTCGACGATTCTTCGTTTCAGAAGTGTATTTCTGTGCGGAATCGCTATTTCGCGCGCTAGATCAGTGCATTTGCATGCAAGTATGCGAAATTGGAATAGAAACCCCGACCCGACAAGCACGATCACGATTTATTCGAGCTTATGTCAGATTCGACGATTCTTCGTTTCAGAAGTGTATTTCTGTGCGGAATCGCTGTTTCGCGTGCTAGTTCAGTGCATTTGCATGCAAATATGCGAAATTGGCCCGGCAAGCACGATCACAATTTATTCGAGCCTATGTCAGATTCGACGATTCTTCGTTTCAGAAGTGTATTTCTATGCGGAATCGCTGTTTCGCGCGCTAGATCAGTGCATTTGCATGCAAATATGCGAAATTGGCACGAAAACTCAGATTCGGCAAGCACGATCACGATTTATTCGAGCTTATGTCAGATTCGACGATTATTCGTTTCACAAATGAATTTCTGTGCGGAATCGCTGTTTCGCGTGCAAGATCAGTGCATTTGCATGCAAGTATGCCAAATTGGCACGAAAACTCCGACCCGGCAAGCACGATCACGATTTATTCGAGCTTATGTCAGATTCGACGATTCTTCGTTTCAGAAGTGTATTTCTGTGCGGAATCGCTGTTGCGCGTGCTAGATCAGTGCATTTGCATGCAAATATGCGAAATTGGCACAGAAACTCCGACCCGGCAAGCACGATCACAATTTATTCGAGCTTATGTCAGATCGACGATTCTTCGTTTCAGAAGTGTATTTCTGTGCGGAATCGCTGTTTCGCGTGCTAGATCAGTGCATTTGCATGCAAGTATGAGAAATTGGAATAGAAACTCCGACCCGATAAGCACGATCGCGATTTAATCGAGCTTATGTCAGATTCGACGATTCTTCGTTTCAGAAGTGTATTTCTGTGCGGAATCGCTGTTTCGCGCGCTAGATCTGTGCATTTGCATGCAAGTATGAGAAATTGGAATAGAAACTCCGACCCGGCAAGCACGATCACCATTTATTCGAGCTTATGTCAGATTCGACGATTCTTAGTTTCAGAAGCGTATTTCTGTGCGGAATCGCTGTTTCGCGTGCTATATCAGTACATTTGCATGCAAGTATGCGAAATTGGAATAAAAACTCCGACCCGACAAGCACGATAACGATTTATTCGAGCTTATGTCAGATTCTACGATTCTTCGTTTCAGATGTGTACTTCTGTGCGGAATCGCTGTTTCGCGCGCTAGATCTGTGCATTTGCATGCAAGTATGAGAAATTGGAATAGAAACTCCGACACGGCAAGCACGATCACCATTTATTCGAGCTTATGTCAGATTCGACGATTCTTAGTTTCAGAAGCGTATTTCTGTGCGGAATCGCTGTTTCGCGTGCTAGATCAGTGCATTTGCATGCAAATATGCGAAATTGGCACAGAAACTCCGACCCGGCAAGCACGATCACAATTTATTCGAGCTTATGTCAGATTCGACGATTCTTCGTTTCAGAAGTGTATTTCTGTGCGGAATCGCTGTTTCGCGTGCTAGATCAGTGCATTTGCATGCAAGTATGCCAAATTGGCACGAAAACTCCGACCCGACAAGCACGATCGCGATTTAATCGAGCTTATGTCAGATTCGACGATTCTTCGTTTCAGAAGTGTATTTCTGTGCGGAATCGCTGTTTCGCGCGCTAGATCAGTGCATTTGCATGCAAATATGCGAAATTGGCACGAAACTCAGATTCGGCAAGCACGATCACGATTTATTCGAGCTTATGTCAGATTCGACGATTATTCGTTTCACAAATGAATTTCTGTGCGGAATCGCTGTTTCGCGTGCTAGATCAGTGCATTTGCATGCAAATATGCGAAATTGGCACAGAAACTCCGACCCGGCAAGCACGATCACAATTTATTCGAGCTTATGTCAGATTCGACGATTCTTCGTTTCAGAAGTGTATTTCTCTGCGGAATCGCTGTTGCGCGTGCTAGATCAGTGCATTTGCATGCAAGTATGAGAAATTGGAATAGAAACTCCGACCCGACAAGCACGATCGCGATTTAATCGAGCTTATGTCAGATTCGACGATTCTTCGTTTCAGAAGTGTATTTCTGTGCGGAATCGCTGTTTCGCGTGCTAGATCAGTGCATTTGCATGCAAGTATGCTAAATTGGCACGAAAACTCCGACCCGACAAGCACGATAACGATTTATTCGAGCTTATGTCAGATTCTACGATTCTTCGTTTCAGAAGTGTATTTCTGTGCGGAATCGCTGTTTCGCGTGCTAGATCAGTGCATTTGCATGCAAATATGCAAAATTGGCACAGAAACTCCGACCCGGCAAGCACGATCACAATTTATTCGTGCCTATGTCAGATTCGACGATTCTTCGTTTGAGAAGTGTATTTCTGTGCGGAATCGCTGTTTTCGCGTGCTAGATCAGTGCATTTGCATGCAAGTATTCCAAATTGGCACGAAAACTCCGACCCGGCAAGAACGATCACGATTTATTCGAGCTTATGTCAGATTCGACGATTCTCGTTTCATAAGTGTATTTCTGTGCGGAATCGCTGTTTCGCGCGCTAGATCTGTGCATTTGCATGCAAGTATGAGAAATTGGAAATAGAAACTCCGACCCGGCAAGCACGATCACCATTTATTCGAGCTTATGTCAGATTCGACGATTCTTAGTTTCAGAAGCGTATTTCTGTGCGGAATCGCTGTTTCGCGTGCTAGATCAGTGCACTTGCATGCAAATATGCGAAATTGGCACAGAAACTCCGACCCGGCAAGCACGATCACAATTTATTCGAGCTTATGTCAGATTCGACGATTCTTCCTTTCAGAAGTGTATTTCTGTGCGGAATCGCTGTTTCGCGCGCTAGATCAGTGCATTTGCATGCACATATGCGAAATTGGCACGAAAACTCAGATTCGCAAGCACGATCACGATTTATTCGAGCTTATGTCAGATTCGACGATTCTTCGTTTCACAAATGAATTTCTGTGCGGAATCGCTGTTTCGCGTGCTAGATCAGTGCATTTGCATGCAAGTATGCCAAATTGGCACGAAAACTCCGACCCGGCAAGCACGATCACGATTTATTCGAGCTTATGTCAGATTCGACGATTCTTCGTTTCAGAAGTGTATTTCTCTGCGGTATCGCTGTTGCGCGCTAGATCTGTGCATTTGCATGCAAGTATGAGAAATTGGAATAGAAACTCCGACCGGCAAGCACGATCACCATTTATTCGAGCCTATGTCAGATTCGACGATTCTTCGTTTCAGAAGTGTATTTCTGTGCGGAATCGCTATTTCGCGCGCTAGATCAGTGCATTTGCATGCAAGTATGCGAAATTGGAATAGAAACCCCGACCCGACAAGCACGATCACGATTTATTCGAGCTTATGTCAGATTCGACGATTCTTCGTTTCAGAAGTGTATTTCTGTGCGGAATCGCTGTTTCGCGTGCTAGTTCAGTGCATTTGCATGCAAATATGCGAAATTGGCACAGAAACTCCGACCCGGCAAGCACGATCACAATTTATTCGAGCTTATGTCAGATTCGACGATTCTTCGTTTCAGAAGTGTATTTCTGTGCGGAATCGCTGTTTCGCGTGCTAGATCAGTGCATTTGCATGCAAATATGCGAAATGGGCACAGAAACTCCGACCCGGCAAGCACGATCACAATTTATTCGAGCCTATGTCAGATTCGACGATTCTTCGTTTCAGAAGTGTATTTCTGTGCGGAATCGCTGTTTCGCGCTCTAGATCTGTGCATTTGCATGCAAGTATGAGAAATTGGAATAGAAACTCCGACCCGGCAAGCACGATCACCATTTATTCGAGCTTATGTCAGATTCGACGATTCTTAGTTTCAGAAGCGTATTTCTGTGCGGAATCGCTGTTTCGCGTGCTAGATCAGTGCATTTGCATGCAAATATGCGAAATTGGCACAGAAACTCCGACCCGGCATGCACGATCACAATTTATTCCAGCTTATGTCAGATTCGACGATTCTTCGTTTCAGAAGTGTATTTCTGTGCGGAATCGCTGTTTCGCGAACTAGATCAGTGCATTTGCATGCAAGTATGCGAAATTGGAATAGAAACTCCGACCCGACAAGCAAGATCGCGATTTAATCGAGCTTATGTCAGATTCGACGATTCTTCGTTTCAGAACTGTATTTCTGTGCGGAATCGCTGTTTCGCGTGCTAGATCAGTGCATTTGCATGCAAATATGCAAAATTGGCACAGAAACTCCGACGCGGCAAGCACGATCACAATTTATTCGAGCCTATGTCAGATTCGACGATTATTCGTTCCACAAATGAATTTCTGTGCGGAATCGCTGTTTCGCGTGCTAGATCAGTGCATTTGCATGCAAGTATGCCAAATTGGCACGAAAACTCCGACCCGGCAAGCACGATCACGATTTATTCGAGCTTATGTCAGATTCGACGATTCTTCGTTTCAGAAGTGTATTTCTCTGCGGAATCGCTGTTGCGCGCTAGATATGTGCATTTGCATGCAAGTATGAGAAATTGGAATAGAGACTCCGACCCGGCAAGCACGATCACCATTTATTCGAGCTTATGTCAGATTCGACGATTCTTCGTTTCAGATGTGTATTTCTGTGCGGAATCGCTGTTTCGCGTGCTAGATCAGTGCATTTGCATGCAAATATGCGAAATTGGCACAGAAACTCCGACCCGGCAAGCACGATCACAATTTATTCGAACCTATGTCAGATTCGACGATTCTTCGTTTCAGAAGTGTATTTCTGTGCGGAATCGCTGTTTCGCGCGCTAGATCTGTGCATTTGCATGCAAGTATGAGAAATTGGAATAGAAACTCCGACCCGGCAAGCACGATCACCATTTATTCGAGCTTATGTCAGATTCGGCGATCTTAGTTTCAGAAGCGTATTTCTGTGCGGAATCGCTGTTTCGCGTGCTAGATCAGTGCATTTGCATGCAAATATGCGAAATTGGCACAGAAACTCCGACCCGGCAAGCACGATCACAATTTATTCGAGCTTATGTCAGATTCGACGATTCTTCGTTTCAGAAGTGTATTTCTGTGCGGAATCGCTGTTTCGCGTGCTAGATCAGTGCATTTGCATGCAAGTATGCAAATTGGCACGAAAACTCCGACCCGGCAATCACGATAACGATTTATTCGAGCTTATGTCAGATTCGACGATTCTTCGTTTCAGAAGTGTATTTCTGTGCGGAATCGCTGTTTCGCGTGCTAGATCAGTGCATTTGCATGCAAGTATTCCAAATTGGCACGAAAACTCCGACCCGGCAAGAACGATCACGATTTATTCGAGCTTATGTCAGATTCGACGATTCTTCGTTTCATAAGTGTATTTCTGTGCGGAATCGCTGTTTCGCGCGCTAGATCTGTGCATTTGCATGCAAGTATGAGAAATGGAATAGAAACTCCGACCCGGCAAGCACGATCACCATTTATTCGAGCTTATGTCAGATTCGACGATTCTTAGTTTCAGAAGCGTATTTCTGTGCGGAATCGCTGTTTCGCGTGCTAGATCAGTGCACTTGCATGCAATATGCGAAATTGGCACAGAAACTCCGACCCGGCAAGCACGATCACAATTTATTCGAGCTTATGTCAGATTCGACGATTCTTCCTTTCAGAAGTGTATTTCTGTGCGGAATCGCTGTTTCGCGCGCTAGATCAGTGCATTTGCATGCACATATGCGAAATTGGCACGAAAACTCAGATTCGGCAAGCACGATCACGATTTATTCGAGCTTATGTCAGATTCGACGATTCTTCGTTTCACAAATGAATTTCTGTGCGGAATCGCTGTTTCGCGTGCTAGATCAGTGCATTTGCATGCAAGTATGCCAAATTGGCACGAAAACTCCGACCCGGCAAGCACGATCACGATTTATTCGAGCTTATGTCAGATTCGACGATTCTTCGTTTCAGAAGTGTATTTCTCTGCGGTATCGCTGTTGCGCGCTAGATCTGTGCATTTGCATGCAAGTATGAGAAATTGGAATAGAAACTCCGACCCGGCAAGCACGATCACCATTTATTCGAGCCTATGTCAGATTCGACGATTCTTCGTTTCAGAAGTGTATTTCTGTGCGGAATCGCTATTTCGCGCGCTAGATCAGTGCATTTGCATGCAAGTATGCGAAATTGGAATAGAAACCCCGACCCGACAAGCACGATCACGATTTATTCGAGCTTATGTCAGATTCGACGATTCTTCGTTTCAGAAGTGTATTTCTGTGCGGAATCGCTGTTTCGCGTGCTAGTTCAGTGCATTTGCATGCAAATATGCGAAATTGGCACAGAAACTCCGACCCGGCAAGCACGATCACAATTTATTCGAGCTTATGTCAGATTCGACGATTCTTCGTTTCAGAAGTGTATTTCTGTGCGGAATCGCTGTTCGCGTGCTAGATCAGTGCATTTGCATGCAAATATGCGAAATGGGCACAGAAACTCCGACCCGGCAAGCACGATCACAATTTATTCGAGCCTATGTCAGATTCGACGATTCTTCGTTTCAGAAGTGTATTTCTGTGCGGAATCGCTGTTTCGCGCTCTAGATCTGTGCATTTGCATGCAAGTATGAGAAATTGGAATAGAAACTCCGACCCGGCAAGCACGATCACCATTTATTCGAGCTTATGTCAGATTCGACGATTCTTAGTTTCAGAAGCGTATTTCTGTGCGGAATCGCTGTTTCGCGTGCTAGATCAGTGCATTTGCATGCAAATATGCGAAATTGGCACAGAAACTCCGACCCGGCATGCACGATCACAATTTATTCCAGCTTATGTCAGATTCGACGATTCTTCGTTTCAGAAGTGTATTTCTGTGCGGAATCGCTGTTTCGCGAACTAGATCAGTGCATTTGCATGCAAGTATGCGAATTGGAATAGAAACTCCGACCCGACAAGCAAGATCGCGATTTAATCGAGCTTATGTCAGATTCGACGATTCTTCGTTTCAGAACTGTATTTCTGTGCGGAATCGCTGTTTCGCGTGCTAGATCAGTGCATTTGCATGCAAATATGCAAAATTGGCACAGAAACTCCGACGCGGCAAGCACGATCACAATTTATTCGAGCCTATGTCAGATTCGACGATTATTCGTTCCACAAATGAATTTCTGTGCGGAATCGCTGTTTCGCGTGCTAGATCAGTGCATTTGCATGCAAGTATGCCAAATTGGCACGAAAACTCCGACCCGGCAAGCACGATCACGATTTATTCGAGCTTATGTCAGATTCGACGATTCTTCGTTTCAGAAGTGTATTTCTCTGCGGAATCGCTGTTGCGCGCTAGATATGTGCATTTGCATGCAAGTATGAGAAATTGGAATAGAGACTCCGACCCGGCAAGCACGATCACCATTTATTCGAGCTTATGTCAGATTCGACGATTCTTCGTTTCAGATGTGTATTTCTGTGCGGAATCGCTGTTCGCGTGCTAGATCAGTGCATTTGCATGCAAATATGCGAAATTGGCACAGAAACTCCGACCCGGCAAGCACGATCACAATTTATTCGAACCTATGTCAGATCGACGATTCTTCGTTTCAGAAGTGTATTTCTGTGCGGAATCGCTGTTTCGCGCGCTAGATCTGTGCATTTGCATGCAAGTATGAGAAATTGGAATAGAAACTCCGACCCGGCAAGCACGATCACCATTTATTCGAGCTTATGTCAGATTCGGCGATTCTTAGTTTCAGAAGCGTATTTCTGTGCGGAATCGCTGTTTCGCGTGCTAGATCAGTGCATTTGCATGCAAATATGCGAAATTGGCACAGAAACTCCGACCCGGCAAGCACGATCACAATTTATTCGAGCTTATGTCAGATTCGACGATTCTTCGTTTCAGAAGTGTATTTCTGTGCGGAATCGCTGTTTCGCGTGCTAGATCAGTGCATTTGCATGCAAGTATGCCAATTGGCACGAAAACTCCGACCCGGCAATCACGATAACGATTTATTCGAGCTTATGTCAGATTCGACGATTCTTCGTTTCAGAAGTGTAATTTCTGTGCGAATCGCTGTTTCGCGTGCTAGATCAGTGCATTTGCATGCAAGTATGCGAAATTGGAATAGAAACTCCGACCCGACAAGCACGATCGCGATTTAATCGAGCTTATGTCAGATTCGACGATTCTTCGTTTCAGAAGTGTATTTCTGTGCGGAATCGCTGTTTCGCGCGCTAGATCAATGCATTTGCATGCAATTATGCGAAATTGGCACGAAAACTCAGATTCGGCAAGCACGATCACGATTTATTCGAGCTTATGTCAGATTCGACGATTATTCGTTTCACAAATGAATTTCTGTGCGGAATCGCTGTTTCGCGTGCTAGATCAGTGCATTTGCATGCAAATATGCGAAATTGGCACAGAAACTCCGACCCTGCAAGCACGATCACAATTTATTCGAGCTTATGTCAGATTCGACGATTCTTCGTTTCAGAAGTGTATTTCTCTGCGGAATCGCTGTTGCGCGTGCTAGATCAGTGCATTTGCATGCAAGTATGAGAAATTGGAATAGAAACTCCGACCCGACAAGCACGATCACAATTTATTCGAGCTTATGTCAGATTCGACGATTCTTCGTTTCAGAAGTGTATTTCTGTGCGGAATCGCTGTTTCGCGTGCTAGATCAGTGCATTTGCATGCAAGTATGAGAAATTGGAATAGAAACTCCGACCCGATAAGCACGATCGCGATTTAATCGAGCTTATGTCTGATTCGACGATTCTTCGTTTCAGAAGAGTATTTCTGTGCGGAATCGCTGTTTCGCGTGCTAGATCAGTGCATTTGCATGCAAATATGCGAAATTGGCACAGAAACTCCGACCCGGCAAGCACGATCACAATTTATTCGAGCCTATGTCAGATTCGACGATTCTTCGTTTCAGAAGTGTATTTCTGTGCGGAATCGCTGTTTCGCGCGCTAGATCAATGCATTTGCATGCAATTATGCGAAATTGGCACGAAAACTCAGATTCGGCAAGCACGATCACGATTTATTCGAGCTTATGTCAGATTCGACGATTATTCGTTTCACAAATGAATTTCTGTGCGGAATCGCTGTTTCGCGTGCTAGATCAGTGCATTTGCATGCAAATATGCGAAATTGGCACAGAAACTCCGACCCTGCAAGCACGATCACAATTTATTCGAGCTTAT